>NC_046156.1:152442830-152486180 GCF_011064425.1 Rattus rattus | reverse complement strand
ATAGAAAAATTTCTTTTTTTAAATTTTTTTTTTATCTTTATTAACTTGAGTATTTCTTATTTACATTTTGATTGTTGTTCTTCCCAGCTTCCGGGCTTGTCCCCCTAACCCCTCCCCCTCCCTTTCTTTATGGGTGTTCCCCTCCCCATCCTCCCCCCATTACCACCCTCCCCCCAACAATCACGTTCACTGGGGGTTCAGTCTTGGCAGCACCAAGGGCTTCCCCTTCCACTGGTGCTCTTACTAGGCTATTCATTGCTACCTATGAGGTTGGAGCCCAGGGTCAGTCCATGTATAGTCTTTGGGTAGTGGCTTAGTCCCTGGAAGCTCTGGTTGGTTGGCATTGTTGTTCATATAAGGTCTCAAGCCCCTTCAAGCTCTTCCAGTCCTTTCTCTGATTCCTTCAACGGGGGTCCCATTCTCAGTTCAGTGGTTTAATGATGGCATTTGCCTATGTATTTGCTGTATTCTGGCTGTGTCTCTCAGGAGAGATCTACATCCGGTTCCTGTCAGCCTGCACTTCTTTGCTTCATCCATCTTATCTAATTGGGTGGCTGTATATGTATGGGCCACATGTGGGGCAGTCTCTGAGTGGGTGTTCCTTCTGCCTCTGTTCTAAACTTTGCCTCCCTATTCCCTGCCAAGGGTATTCTTGTTTCCCTTTTAAAAAAGGAGTGAAGCATTCACATTTTGGTCATCCTTCTTGAGTTTTATGTGTTCTGCATCTAGGGTAATTCAAGCATTTGGGCTAATAGCCACTTATCAATGAGTGCATACCATGTGTGTTTTTCTGTGATTGGGTTACTTTACTCAGGATGGTATTTTCCAGTTCCATCCATTTGCCTATGAATTTCATAAAGTCATTGTTTTTGATAGCTGAGTAAAATTCCATTGTGTAGATGTACCACATTTTCTGTATCCATTCCTCTGTTGAAGGGCATCTGGGTTCTTTCCAGCTTCTGGCTATTATAAATAAGGCTGCTATGAGCATAGTGGAGCATGTGTCTTTGTTATATGTTGGGGCATCTTTCGGGTATATGCCCAAGAGAGGTATAGCTGGGTCCTCAGGTAGTTCAATGTCCAATTTTCTGAGGAACCTCCAGACTACAAATCCACTCTCTTGAATTCAACCTGTGTCTCTGTAAAACTGGGATAAAAATGCCCACATCTGGCTGATGTATCTCAGGGATAAGGAACGGAGGAATGATTTATGAGGGAAGAATGTGGGGTTTCAGGGAACAGGGAATGACTGTTGTGAGAACTCTGCTGGTAAGGGGTGGAAGTCTGTGGTCCTGTCCTGACTTAGGTCTGTGTGGCCACAGGAGGGGCAGTGTTGTGAAACCAGCCACCCAGGTGGCCTCGGAGAAGCAGTGGCTGAGTCCATCCACTGCGTGAATGTGCTTTTTTAAAATAGGAAGCAATGCAATGTTTTTTTCTGGGTTTTGATTCCATTTATATTTCAATCATAATCCAAATAGAATAGTAGATGAGTAACAAACATATTATGCTTATTTTTAAATGCAATCTTTTAAGACACAAATTCAATTACTAGCGAAAGACTTACGAGGTTCTCAGGACAGCTAGGTCCCTCTTTCTGGACACCTATTTTCCTTTTAAACTTAATAATTTTCTGTTATAATTTTCCCACTCTTTAGAAGAGGCATGAAGAATGTGGATCTTTTCTCTTCTGTTGATAAGCGGAAACCCTCATTGTTTCTCGATACTGTGACACACATTTTTAATCTCAAACCTTGGGAGGGCGGAGGCAGGCGGGCTGTGAATATAAGTTCAGCCTGGGTTTCACAGGATGACCCTGTCTCAAAAAAAAATTATCTTAGCACTAATTCCTTGTTTGTTATAGACTTCTGTTCTGTTTTCAGAACGAGCTGCAGAGGTTCATGGATGCCACATTTGAAAAGATTCAAAGCACAAGGCAAGCTCTGAGCACGCTGAAGAAATTTGAAAGGTAACTGTTTGAAATAACTTCCCAAGTTCTGTCTTCTAAACTGGGATAATACAAGCACAGTTTAGCTTCTTTTTATAGCCTACCTTTTGTTGTAATTATAACTCTTATTATAACTTCGAATTATAATGTGAAGAAAAGTCTCTCTCGACAGTCTGAGTCACAAGGTCACAAGTTTTAAATTTTCAGCGGCTGAAGAGGATTAATCCCTGAAAGGATTAGGGATTTGCTTCATCTCTGCCAGTAGAGAATACTCTTAGCTTTGAAGTAGGCTGCAGCCGCTCGTATTAATACTGCCTAATGTCTGAATAATTTGACATAATTCTTCCCAGGTTAGTGGTTTTGCCTTGTAAGGATTGATACTAATTTGGCTCTTTAAAATGCTGCACAAATATTCCATTGCTTTCACTTGTACTGTTTTAAAATGAATATTACTAAATAAGATATATATTTATATATTTTCATTAATTCAAAACGTTGTGCTTTTTTTCTGTGTGTGTTTCAATCAGATTGAATATACCTAACCTTGGTATTGAGGCGAAATACCAAATAGTTTTTCAGAATTTTGGGACTGACATCGACATGATTTCTAAACTGTATACGAAACAGAAGTACGATCCTCCCTTGGCTCGCGATCAGCCTCCCATAGCTGGGAAGATCTTGTGGGCCCGGCAGCTGTTCCACAGGCTGGAGCAGCCAATGCAACTCTTCCAGCAGCACCCCTTCGTGCTGAGGACTGCGGAGGCCAAACCTGTGATCCGCAGTTATAACAGGATAGCCAAGGTCCTCTTGGAGTTTGAGGTCCTCTACCATAGAGCCTGGCTTCAGCAGGTGAATTCCTGAATAGTTACTCCTTAAGTAATTTCTACTGTTCAGGCAGAAGAAATCCTCTTATTGCATTTGACAGGGATAGTTTATAAATCAGTTTGGTTGAATTTAATAAGTCAAAGTATATAATGTAGCCATGGAAGAGAATATTCATTAGTATTGATAAAACAGTTAGCTAGGTAATAGAAGCACATTGTATAATCTCTGAAGTGAGAAAGTCACACAGCATTTCACTACTCTGTTGTTAGGGTTTCTTTTCTTTACTTTTTAAAAATTCAGTAAGATCCTTAGTGGTAGAGCATTAGATTAGCATACATGAGACATTAGATTTTATCCCCAGCAAACACACACCACATTCATACACACATGCACTCACAGACATTTACACATACACACACTCAGACACACATACAGACACACTCACAGATACACATACATACAAAGACACACAGACACACTCACAGATACACACATAGACAAAGACACACACAGACACACTCACAGATACACACATAGACAAAGACACACACAGACACACTCACAGATATACAGAAAGACACACAAATACACACACACAGATGCACACACAGACACACTCACAGATATACACACAAACACACACACAAATACACACACAGACACAAACATACACACAGAGACACACTCACCCACATGATACATACATACATGCTCACAGATATTTAGACATACATACTCACGTATACACATTCACCAATACACACACATACAAAGACACACACACACACAATACTCAGATCTACACAGACATGCAAACACGCACAGCTACACATACAAACATACAGATGCACAGACACACAAACATACAGACACATACACACTCACAGAGGGGGAGAGAGAGAGAGAGGGAAAGAGAGAGAAATAAGATTCTGAGTGTGTTAGGAAATACAAATATGTCTGTTGAAGCCTTATGCTTTATTTGGTTGTATTCATAGTGAATAAGTGTGTAGCCCACCAATCTTGTGTTTCTTTGTAGATCAGCAGCACGGAATAGTTGTATAATTGTGTCCATTTAGTTTCTAAGCAAATAAAAAGCTGGGTTTGTATAACTTTTATTAGGAAATGTAATTGATTAAGCATAAAGTGCTAAATAGCCTTTTGGACCAATCTCTTTGGTGTTCTGTAAGCTTCTTGTAGTTTATAGGCTATAAGCTTATTGATTTCCTATTTGTAGGCAAATCCCTTTCTTTAGGTTAAGGAAATTTTCTTCTATAATTTTTGTTGAAAATATTTTTGGGTTATCGATCTGGGAATATTCTTTTTCTTATATTCCTATTAGTCTTAGGTTTGGTCTTTTCACAGTGTCCCAAATTTCCTGGGTGTTTTGTGTCAGGACGTTTTAAATGTAACCTCTCGAAATCACCTAGGCTGCTGCAGTGTCTGCCTATATGTCATGTGTGAGTCTGAAAAATGAAGAATTCATTCAGTTAACAATGCAATACACCACCAAGGATCTGAAGGCTGTTTTCTGTGAGGGAATTTAGGAGAACAGTAGATGACTCCATTGTCTGGGATTTAGCAAGGTCAAGTTTATGGGAGAATACTGAATAAGTATCACTAAATCCCAGAAATGGTTGAGTCAGATACTGTGTGTACGTTACACTCATAGTAATCATAGTTTCCTTCTTCCCTCAGATTGAAGAAATTCATGTGGGTCTTGAGGCTTCTTTATTGGTGAAGGCTCCAGGCACAGGGCAGTTGTTTGTGAACTTTGATCCTCAGATATTAATCTTATTTAGAGAAACACAGTGCATGTCCCAGATGGGTCTACCTGTGTCACCATTTGCAGCTGCCCTCTTCGAGAAGCGGGACATGTACAAAAAGAACTTCAGTGACATGAAGGTATAGCATTTTTATTTCTTCCTTGCCAGATGGTTCTAGAGTACATTTCTTCTTTTGTTTCATTTGTTTTTATGTGCATGAGCCCATGTGATGTGTGCATGTGCACGTGGAGACCTAAGGTTGATGTCAACAGTCATCTTCGATTACTCCCCCACCCTACTCATTGAGTCAGAGTCTATGAGTCCAACCCAGTACTCACCAATATAATATCACTAGTCAGCTTGCTTTGGGGATCGCCTGTCTCCATTGTCCGAGGCTGGAATTGCAGGTGCGTTGCCTTGTTTATGTGGGTTCTTAAGAACTGAATTTCAGTTATTATGATTGAAAGTTTGGGCTTTAATTCTGAGTGTTTTAGAAAGTCACCGGGGGGATTTGGGAGCTGGAATAAAAAGGCATGGTCTCACTTATAGAAATATCATCTTTGTTTCTTGGTGGCTAAACAGAAATGGACTTTAACTGGGCCAAGAGTGCCAGTGGGAAGTCACTGTGTGTAACAATGACCCAGCATGGAGAATGAAGACAATAGCTTGAGCTAGAATGACCACAGAGCTGGTTAGACAATTAAGGTTATGTCCATAAACAGGTTAGGAGGGAAATCAAGGGTTATTGAGGCAGGGCTACAATTCATGGTCAGTTTTACTGCACACAACTTGCATAATATTATGCAGTGGTTTTGAATCTAATTCTCATTTGATAAAGGCTAGAAATAGCCTATTTTGTGGGCCTAGTAGAATATGTAGTTCCTATCCAAGGTCCAAGATGGCTTTTGGACATCTACATGGCCATGGTACCCATGCAATTAGATCTAGAGGCCTGGAGCTCAGTAGAGGATTCAAAGTTGGAGGCAAGCTTTTTAGAGGTAACTTTTTAGACTGTAGCCACTATTAATGACCTTGTCCTGGATGAGAACTTTTAGGGAGGGACAGAGACAGAAAAGAATAGAGGGCCATTGGGTTAGACATAAAGTCATTTCGATATTACTGGGTCTAGTAGAAGATGACAAGCCACAAAAAATAGGTGTGAACTTCGAGATTAGATTAAACCAAGTGTCACAGAAGCCAAGAGTAGGGAAAGAATTACAAGGAAGGACTGACTACTACAAATCCATTGCCCAGTGGATCAAAAGGAAAAGCTCAAAGATCCAGCCTCGGTACCGGACCACACACAAACTGTTACTAAAACATCATAGAAAAGCAGCTGTGGTGCTGTATGCCTTAATCCTAGCACCTGGAAAGTAGAGCAAGCGGATCAGAAGTTCAAGGCCATCCGTGACTATGAGACAAGTTTGAGGTTAGTTTACTCTATGCAAGACGCCGTCTCAAGTCATAGTGATTCTCATTGTATGATGATGCTATGATCATGCACTTGCACGGTGCTTTATGCTTTAAGCCTTTCTCCCTTTCTCCCTCTCCCACTCCTCCTTCTCCCCTCCCTTGCTCACTTTGCTGTACTGCACATTGCATATGGAGCTGTATGCATTGTCAACAAATGCTCTGCTCATCTGTGTCCTCAGCTCACCCATCACTCCTGTAATCCAGACTGGCCTGGACCTTGGAAATCCAGGAGCTGGGATTACAGACATCTCCCTCCACTCTCAGTTCATTTAAAGCCTTTTCATGGCGATTCTTTAATGTTGTCTTTCATACTGCCGTGTAAGATGGGAGGGGAATCAATGTCTCATAGCTAAGTGACAGAATCAGGGCCAGAACCTAGAATTGTCTCTGTTGTCTTCTCACTACTCTCGTTGTGTTAAAAAGTTAAAATTAGCTATGGGCAGACATGGCTTTAATTTGGACCCATAAAACACTAGTCAGAGTGTTTATATTCTCTTTACGTTCTTTTGGGCCAGAAAAAACCCAACAGGTCAATTTATGATGCTTTATTAAGAAATCATATTTATACAGTTATGCAATTACTGCTACTAATTTCTCCATGAAGCCTTTCTCTGTTATGTGATGCAGGTAACACACAACTTCAAAATATAGGAGCTTTTAGCAAACTTCTCATAGTTCTGTGTTAAAGGGTTTGAACAGGCGTTGAATAATATACTCAGCTGGGAATAATATACTCAGACTAAGGCGTCACTACAAGATTATCTGCTGTAGACTCCCCAGGCTAGAAGAATACCTTATACCACTAGGAGCTAATGCTACACTAAATCAAAAGGCCACATGATCTCAGTGGAGCTCAGACGTCTCACAGATCTTTCTGTTGACCCTCCCCCCTTGGTTCTCTGAATGCACACTGGGATTCGGTGAAGGGTACATAGACTCAGCTCCATGAGAAGAGGAGGGGCAAAGAATGTGTGAAAGCTGCTACTGTTCCAATCAAAGTTTGAACAAGCAAATTGCTGTCTGGTTGGCATTCATGATGTCTTGGAGATGGAAAGTTAGAAGTCCTTGTGTAACATGGCTAGCTTGAGAAAGCAGGTTTATTGGGAAACTTGGGGGACACGTAAAGCTCTCCCTATCTTCAGGGTTACCAGGCTGGGAAGCCAACAGTTTCTACAGCTACGCAAACGTATCTGGCTGTTTGCTCGTTCATCTTTTTTTTCCTGGAATATATTCAAAACTGAAAAGAGATGAGCTTGTGTGAGCTGTAGTGAGGAATAGAGATTGTGAAACTGATATGATATGATATGATATGATATGATATGATATGATATGATATGATATGATGTATCTGGGTAAGTGACTTTACTTCCTAAGCCTCAGTTTCTCATTTGTAAAGGGGACAAATGGTACTTCCTGGGTTTAAAAGATTAAAGGTGAAGAGTAGATAGAAAGCCTGCTGGATGCAGATTTTAAGGATCATTTTCCCAATAGAATAAGATATGGTATTACAGAGCAATAGTGATAAGAGCTGCATGGTATTGGTACAGAGATAGACAGATAGACCAATGGAACAGAATTGAAGACCCAGAAATGAACCCACACACCTATGGGCACCTGATTTTTGACAAAGGAGCCAAAACCATCCAAAGGAAAAAAGATAGCATTTTCAGCAAATGGTGCTGGTTCAGCTGGAGGTCAACATGTAGAAGAATGTAGATCGATCCACGCTTATCACCCTGTACAAAGCTTAAGTCCAAGTGGATCAAGGACCTCCACATCAAACCAGATACACTCAAACTAATAGAAGAAAAAGTGGGGAAGCATCTCGAACACATTGGCACTGGAAAAAATTTCCTGAACAAAACACCAATGGCTTATGCTCTAAGATCAAGAATCGACGAATGGGATCTCATAAAACTGCAAAGCTTCTGTAAGGCAAAGGACACTGTGGTTAGGACAAAACGGCAACCAACAGATTGGGAAAAGATCTTTACCAATCCTACAACTGATAGAGGGCTTATATCCAAAATATACAAAGTACTCAAGAAGTTAGACCACAGGGAGACAAATAACCCTATTAAAAAATGGGGTTCAGAGCTAAACAAAGAATTCACAGCTGAGGAATGCTGAATGGCTGAGAAACACCTAAAGAAATGTTCAACATCTTTAGTCATAAGGGAAATGCAAATCAAAACAACCCTGAGATTTCACCTCACACCTCACACCAGGTGACAGCAAATGCTGGCGAGGATGTGGAGAAAGAGGAACACTCCATTGTTGGTGGGATTGCAGACTGGTACAACCATTCTGGAAATCAGTCTGGAGGTTCCTCAGAAAATTGGACATTGAACTGTCTGAGGATCCAGCTATACCTCTCCTGGGCATATACCCAAAAGATGCCCCAACATATAACAAAGACACGTGCTCCACTATGTTCATAGCAGCCTTATTTATAATAGCCAGAAGCTGGAAAGAACCCAGATGCCCTTCAACAGAGGAATGGATACAGAAAATGTGGTACATCTACACAATGAATTTTACTCAGCTATCAAAAACAATGACTTTATGAAATTCATAGGCAAATGGATGGAACTGGAAAAGATCATCCTGAGTGAGGTAACCCAATCACAGAAAAACACACATGGTATGTACTCATTGATAAGTGGCTATTAGCCCAAATGCTTGAATTACCCTAGATGCACAGAACACATGAAACTCAAGAGGGATGACCAAAATGTGAATGCTTCACTCCTTCTTTAAAAGGGGAACAAGAATACCCTTGGCAGGGAATAAGTAGGCAAAGTTTGGAACAGAGGCAGAAGGAACACCCATTCAGAGCTTGCCTCACATGTGGCCCATACATATACAGCCACCAAACTAGGTAAGATGGATGAAGCAAAGAAGTGCAGGCTGACAGGAACTGGATGTAGATCTCTCCTGAGAGACCAGCAGCAAACCACTGAACTGAGAATGGGACCCCCGTTGAAGGAATCAGAGAAAGGACTGGAAGAGCTTGAAGGAGCTCGAGACCCCATATGAACAACAATGCCAAGCAACCAGAGCTTCCAGGGACTAAGCCCCTACCCAAAGACTATACATGGACTGACCCTGGGCGCCAACCACATAGGTAGCAATGAATAGCCTAGTAAGAGCATCAGTGGAAGGGGAAGCCCTTGGTCCTGCGAAGACTGAACCCCCAGTGAATGTGATTGTTGGGGGGAGGGTGGTAATGGGGGGAGGATGGGAAGGGGAACACCCATAGAGAAGGGAAGGGGGAGGGACTAGGGGGATGTTGGCCTGGAAACTGGGAAAGGGAATAACAATCGAAATGTAAATAAGAAATACCCAAGTTAATAAAGATTTAAAAAAAAGAATAAGCAATGGACACGGAAAAGGAAAAGAGCAGTGAGCAGTGGCTGAACGCCTTAGGAAATCCGGAAGCAGCTGCGAATAGAATTATCAAATGCAGGATCTCTTTGTTTTTCAAGTAGCTCTTGAGGAAAATGAAAGTGTCTTATGAAAACCTTAGAAAAGCATTACAGAAAGTTTCAACTCATTTGGGAGATATCACGTTTAACAGCCTTCTCAAAGTCCTCCAGGACTTCCTATACCCTTCTGACAGGTTCTAGAAAATTAGGAATATTAATGTGACATTGTTGTATATAGAATTTGGCAAACATATCCACCAATAAAAACATTTTTGGCCGACAATGATCTAATATCATGGTAATACCAGTAGTTTCTTTTCAAGTATGAGTTTAAAAGGGTTTGTCTTTAAGAAACACATTGATGTGTTCTGTGAGGAGTATGGACTATTCATTCGGTGTGTTTGAAAAGGACAGAATGTGGACAGAATAGGAACTAACCTTGACTTTCCATGGAGAATTCAGACCCCTCCCATTTCAGATCACAAATTCTTTTTCTGACAACAACTAATGGGTTAGTTGAATAGATGCTGATCGATCCTGTTCTGCATTGTAGCCAACGTTGCAAGGAAGTTAGAAAAAACCAAAAACATTAAAATCTTGTCTTTGTATTGTTTATGGAGTTGCTCTTGAGTTATGGTGAGGTTGAAAATACTGTAAGTAAATAATGAATTTTTCCCACTTAAGTGACCGTTGTGGCTTAGCCTGCCCTGTCTTCAGTATGCCCACTGTTTTAGCCAAGAAGTGATATTTAGAACCATTTGAAGTCAACACTGACTCTTGCTTAACCCTCTGCCCTATGGGTCTTGTATCAAGATTTAGTCGACAGTTCTCTCTAGCAATGGCTTTCATGATACAGATAATTGTGATGGTGAGTATGGTCTACAGAAGATGCTCAAAGAGTAGGATATACCTTGTCCCCATAAAAATGGAATGAGCTAGTCCACTGGGGCAAATGCAGACATACTATTCCTGTAATTTTACATAGTTTTAAAAAGCTACTTGACTTTTTTCTGTTTTGGGTTGGGTAGATGCCAAGAAATGATCCTCAATTTATTTTTGATTCTCAATTCTAACTTACTGGGTTAAGATTTGGTGGGTGTAGAGAAAGTACTTACCAGTCATATGCTTTCTTTGTGACATTCTTCCTGCCAGGATGTTGATATCACACTAGTTTGACCAAAACCAAAAGTTATCTCTCGTAGATAAAAAATACTAGTATATATTAAGGGTGACATGGAAACTGGCCATTTAGTCACATTCCGTTGCAGATGATGCTGTCTGAATACCAGAGAGTGAAGTCGAAAATGCCTCCTGCCATTGAGCAGTTGATGCTTCCACACTTGGCGAGAGTGGATGAAGCCCTCCAGCCTGGCCTGGCTGTCCTGACATGGACGTCCCTGAATATTGGAACCTATTTAGAAAATGCTTTTGAAAAGATCAGTGAGTGTGTCTACATGCTTTTTGTTTCTCTGTTTTAAGAGCTGGGTTCTTGTTGCCTACTGGATAATTTGTCATTAAAGATGCTATTATAAATAATAAGATGAGAAATAGGGCTCAAAATATATGCAGTGAACAACAGATAAGTATAAGGAGTTCAATGGTTTCTTAGAAACTATAAATATTCACTATTTAACTTTATTCCCAGAGGCTATCCATGTAATTTTGTTGATTCTTATTGCTATTGTTGGTATCCAAATGATTTTTAAGGCCATTTAACCTCTGTACTAATTGATTAGTTCATTCAAATTGTTTTCTTTTCAATCTTTCTCCCTTTCTTTTACCCTCTCTCCTCTCACCTCCTGCTCTTCCTATTCTTCCTCATTATCCTTATCTCTTAGATCAAACTCCGAGCTCCCAGTGCATCCAGTAGACAAATGCTCGACCATCCCTGCAGACTTCTCAGCAGTTTTGGGGATTGGGTGCAGCAGTGTGCTGAAGGACAGGACATTTTGAATGAGAAATGTTTAAGCAAGTGTTAGTTTTCTGTAACTAGGGAGTAGTACTTAAGCACACTGTGTTGAATGCAGTTTCCCAGAATAAGCCAGGGAGGCCCCAAACAATCGACAACAAGAAACAAAGCAAAACAAACAGAAAAACTGGGCTCAAAAATGCCACAAAAAAGTCCTCTGGGATGTTAAACAGTTGGATATGTTTGTTTTACATAAGGCTTTTCACAGTCTCTCACTGTCCAATAGCGAGAGCTCTTCTATGAGATACTTCCCAGAATTCATAGGTGCCTTCTAGAACTTACTAGCTTCAGATCCCCTTTGTGAAGAGGGACATGCAGATTGGGACATAATGGTAGAATTTTTTAAAAAGAGAAGTTTTACTCTTTTTTTCCAAACTAGTGTCATCTGTCATCTCTTTGTCGTGGCCCAACTTTGTCTACTTTTTATGGCCCGGGATAAGAAGTCAGCTCTGATTACATTATCTCATGTCCACTCCTCCTAGGGCCTCTGTTGTGCTGCTAGCTGGGACCAGAAGTTCTGAATGTCTCCTAATGGTGCAAGTTGAACTCCATCTTTCTCCCAAACTGACTGCAAAGGGCTTAAATCTCAGCCTATTTCTTCTGCTTCTTTTCTGTTCGTCTGGTGTTGTAAGTGCTCCAATATTTGCAGAATCATAATTGCATAATTTCCATTTCTTCAATCCACTGAACTTTTTTTCTCACCCATTTTGTCATTACTTCCTGTCTGGGTCGTGCTTTCCTGGGATCCCCTTTTAGGTAACTCCTATGATACTGCTCTCAGTCTCTCTTTGTATGTCTCAGTCTCACTTTGTCTCACCCGAAATAGGACTTGACTAATTGATAACTTTAATTCCTAGAAGCTTGTCTCCTCAGTGTATTCCTACTGCACCTTCTAAATAAGTATATACTACTTACTATATACTAATTTGGCAAGCACATTCTACTCAAGAATATTTGAGGAACAAGCTAGTAAGCAGGTACTCACCCATGACTTCTGCTTCGGTTCCTTCATCCAGCTTCCTGTCTTAAATTCCCTGGGTAGTGAACTATAAGCTCTTAGATGAGATAACCCTGTCCTCCTAAGTTGCCTTTGGTCATGGTGTTTTGTCACAGCAGTAGAAAACCTACCTGAGACAGTTGCATACTTTTGCTTTCCTGAGTGGGAACTAGTTTCAAAGATAAATTTTAGCACAGTTGTTTTTGCATATTAATGAAGCGTGTTTTAGGCTCACTTCAGTTTGCAATGGGATACGGAAAGGTGCACAATTAGATAACTGTAGTGTTAGGAGGATGGAGAGAGCTGTGCAATGGTTTTAAGAAGGATCCTCAATTTAAAGGTTAGAGAGGAACAATCCGGGGATGCTAAATGGCATCTAGTGTTGAACAGATAGAAGCAATAAAAATGAGTTTCCTTGCCTCTAAGCCAATATTCTTTCCAAAATTTCTTTCGGTGGGAAATATAACAAGAGTAAATGAGCTAAAATCTCTAAGGAGGCATTTATAAGGTATATAAAACCTTCATAGTGAGAGTTATCACAATCAAATTAGAACAGGCTGCTAAGGTAGTCTTTAGCAGTATTTTCCCTAGAGAGGAATTAGGATTAGAGCATTAGCAATTTGGGTATTTTATTAGACGCTAGCTAGAGAGAAGTAGATAGGGTCTAAGGAAATCCTAATTCTCCTTTTTAAATTGTGTTTTCTTTTTATAACTTAAACAAGGAAGATAATGAAGAACAAAATTGAGCATCATTTAGATATAGCCATTGTAGTTGGGCACCTCATGGTCAATAGTTCTCTGTACTTTGACCATTTGTGGCTCTCTGTGATGGTCTCAATGTGCTGCTTAGAGGAGCCACTTTGAGGGGACTAAACAACAGTGTTAAGTCAGGAACAGTCAGTCGGATTCTTCACAATTACAGGGGTCAGAAGTCCAAAGAGTCTCACACAGCTAAAATCAAAACATCTTCAGAGAAGTTTCTTCCCAGAAACTGCAGAGCAATCTTTCCTTAGCACTTTCCAGGTTTTATAGGCTTCCTCCATCTGTAGGAGAATGACCATGCATGTTCAGAGTTAGTTGCGTCTCATGGTCAACCCGTTTTCTCTCAGCCCCTCTCCATCCATGGTCATGTTCTTCTCTATCTCACTTTAACCTTTCCCAACTTCCTCTTAAGAGCTTTATGACAACTCTGCCTAGATCCAGAAAAGTCTCTGAATCTCAAGGTCCTTAATACATCTGTAAAGTCTCCTTTGTCCTGTAAGGTAATATTCCCAAAGGATTAGGGATCTCTTTGGGAAATGCCTTTTTTTTTGTTTTGTTTTGTTTTAACTTTTTGCAAATGTCTTTGAAGATGTTGTGAAGAACCAGGAGGAAACAAAAGATTTCTGTTGTGTGCACTCACTTAAGCAGAAGTGTTGGTTTATTTTGCACCAAATAGCATTGTCCAGAAGAATCATCTGGTGTATTGAAAAGTTGCCTGAATGAACTATCTTGAAAAGTATTGAAATTGAGGTATTTCTTTAGGTAGTGAAGGTATTGATTTAAGGAAGAGTCAAAAGTAGCAGAATTTCATTCCACAGTTGTGGAAGGCACACTTTGGAATGGGCATTGACATAATGTTTAAGATGTGATGATGGAAACATGAATTATCTAGGGAGCAGACATAAGAGTGGCAAGTATGATTCGCACAAGATGGAAGAATGATCAGGCCGTAGGAAATCTAGGACCAGATATTCTCTACACACAGTCACGGTTGCCCTTATAGGAAGATGAGTCAGAGCCAGGAACTGTTAAAAGAGGAACAGTCTACAACAACCACATGTGTAAAAGCCAAAAGTACCAAGGACACTGTGGTGCTTTTAATAAGAATGACCCTCATAGGCTTGTACATTTGAAAGCTTTGTCCCAAGTTGGTGGAACTGTTTGGGAAGGATTAGGAAACATGGCCTTTTTTGGAGGTGTCTCACTGAAGCGTGGGTTTGAGGTTTCAAAAACCCATGTCATTCCTAGCATGATTTCTCTGCCTCACTCTGACTAAAGGTTGTGTCTCAACTTGTAAACTCTTAGTTACTGTTCTAGCACCATTCCTGACTACCTTTTTCCATGTTCCCCATGATAATTAGCAATTGACTTTCTGAAACTGCAAGTAAGCACCCATTAAATACTTTCTTCTGTAAATTGCCATGGCCATGGTGTCTTTTTACAGTAATAGAAAAGTAACTAAGACACACATGTATAACCCAAGCATCTCTAGCCCCAGTGTTCCTGCTATCATCCAATCATGTGTCCGTGTTTAAGGAAATGCTTCACCTAATCTGTCATCATTTTGTTTTTCCCAAAGAGGACTTGGAGCTGCTGCTTGACCGGATCAATGACTTGATTGAGTTCCGCATCCATGCCATCTTGGAGGAAATGAGCAGTGTGGCCCTTTGTCAGCTCCCTCAGGATGACCCCCTGACTTGTGAAGAATTCCTCCAAATGACAAAGGTCATTAGAAGACTGATTAAAAAAATACTTTCTTGAATTAAGGTTTTTAAATACAGAATGAATATTTAAAGCATAAATTAGGAATTAGAAGAAATTCTCTTCTGCTCTGTGATAGAAGTAACTCAAATATAGACCCATTTAGCAACATGAAGAAAAAGAAAATGTTATCTAAGCAGCCACTAATAATTTGCTTCCTTTCACATCTGCTGGAGGGAGCATTGCTGTGTGGCACATGTTTCTAAATTTTCCACATTTTTTTTAAAATGAAGAGCAGAGGTATTTGGTTTCTTTTTTAGAAGCGTGTCAGTAAGCAAGGGTTAATTATGAAGTAGCTGTGGGCAAGCTGTCTTATCAAGCACCCCTAGGAGCTGTTTCAACACTCGTATATTGTAGCATAGAATCCTGTACTCCCTCCTGGGAAAGCTGGAAACTCTCAGAGGCTCTTGTGGAAACTACTCAGGGCAGAGACTGTGTTTACAGGTTTATCAGGTAACAATATATGAAAATGCTCCCCCTCCCCCAGGTCTCCATTATTTCCCAAACATTCTTGCAAACAGGGTGCTTTTCTTTCTACATTAGGATCAAGCTACTGTCAGAGAGGGGCTATACCTTTCGGGAATGACACATTAGCCTCGTTTACAACATTTCCTGTGGGTGTTCTGGTGATAGGAACTCTTCAAGGATGGCTTTCATATTGTTGGTCAGTAGTGCTTACTGACCATGACCCATGACATTCCTGTCAGCTTGTGGCTACCCTAGAGATGGGACTTATCATCAAGGCAGCATGAAAGCCACAGCTAGATAATGCAGCAGGCAGGTAGAGTCTGGGGGAAGCCTGGCACAACCTTTCTCTTTCTAGTGAGGATTCATGGAGAAGTCTTTTCACTCAGCTGTCAACAATGAAACAATGAAACTAATTCATGGGCAAACATTTTGCCCAGGGAAGTTCAGTGCTTGACTGCTTGGCATTTGAGGTTCTTTTTGTAAAATTTAAATTTTATTTTATATCATCTGTGTGTGTTTGTGCGTGCGTGCATGTGTGTGTGTGTGTGTGTGTGTGTGTGTGTGTGTGTGTGTGTGTGTGTGTGTGTTACACACAAAGGCCAGAAGAGGGCATCGGGTTTCTGGAGCTGAACTCTTATGTCCTCTCTTGGCCTGAACTCTGGACTCTGGAAGATGAACAAGCTTTCTAACCTATGGAGCCACTCCCTCCGTCCCCAGTGCTGTGAGTTTTTAATGACTTCAGTCACCATGACATACTTTGCTTTACATGAAAAGGCTCAGAGTCCTGGAATCTCAGTATTTTTGGTATAGACCATGTTCTTTACAGATGTATTCTAGCTACAGAACCCATGTTTCTCAGCCAGTTAGCCGTGAGGACCCACCTGAATCTGATCTCCTTGGAAGAGGAGGGTTTCATGCTCACCGGCAACTCTTTAAGAGAACCAGGCGTTTGGTGTTAAAACCTATTTGCAAATTTGGTAAACTTCAGTCTACATTAGGGTTGCCCACATTTTAGAATTCTGTTTGCCCTTCTCACAATGATTTTTAATATTTTTCCAGCTGATTTTTATGTTCCCTCCTCATCATAAGTTCTGTGGTTTACATCGAGTTTTGGATATTAAAAACAGAGATATTAGCATTTACACCAATCATATCACCATTGTTTTTATGGTTTTATGTTTTCCACAGGTCTCGCTGTACTCACTGCAGGCTTGCATACAGCTTTTATGCTTTGCCTCTTAGCTAGTATTTCTTTGCTATATATATATTTTTCATGTCACTCTATGGCTTTCACAGGCAGCACGTAAATGATACCTTCATAATATTTTATTGAGATGATATATATTGCTTCTTACTATCGGACATTAAATGGCTTCCAAAATCGACATTTTTGCCAAGAGCTACAATAAATATATATGTATAATTTTTTTTGGTCTTCAGGACCATTGCTTCCAAATGGGATTATTGTGTCATATTGTTTAGTTTCATTTCACAGCTCTTTATGGTTATAGACAAATTGTTTTCTCAAAGAATGATCCCAATGTCTAATACCATAATACAGTAATACCAATTTCACTACCCTCTGACAAATACTGTTCTCCTACAATTTATTAATTTGAGTTTGAATAGCAAAATCATATATCTAAATTAATCTATATATTTTGTTTACCAGTATAAGTAAATGCTTTCGGTTAACTTATTTCTACGAACTGTTTGTTTTGTATTTTTAAACTGTTTTCATTTATGCATATATTGTTTAAAAATTTTAATTCTTTTATTTTTGAGGATAAAATATAATTACATAATTTCCCCATTCCTTTTCTCACTTCAAATACTTCCAGAATTTCCTTCTTGCTCTCTTTAAAGTTCCTGGCTCCCTTTTCATTAGTTGTTACACACATATATATGTATATATTTCTCTCTCTCTATATATATTTCTAACTACATAAATATAGCCTGCTCAGTGTGTATAATGCTACTTATATATATGTTTTAGGGTTGACCATTTGGTTTTGAGTAACCAGCTGGTGTGCTCTTCCTGGGAAAGACCATTTCTGCTCTCTTCAGTGCTTAGCTGCTATAACTCTTTGTGTTGAGTGGAGCCTCTTGGGTTTTTCTCTTTCGTGAGAGCTGCTTAGTAAAGAAGGGGATGTTGGGGACTCAAAGCCAGAGCCTTTGGACACTTTTTATGCCTGTTGTCAATGTGGAGGTGAGTCACGGAGATTGGCAGGTGCTGTAGGGAGCATCTTTGGTTTTGTTTGATGTAGGAACATTTAGATGACGCCATCATGACATGGTCCTCATTCATTCTTTAAATTTGTATGTTGTTTGCACTTTTATAATTATGTCTTCTCTTAGAAAGAGTTGAGGGCCTTGAATAATCTTGGAGTAATAGTATTAATCATTGAGAGTTGCTTTCCAAAACACGTGGTAGAAGGGAACTCTAGGATTTCAAATACACGCTCCTGCTGCTGAGCAGATATAAATATCTGTGAGGAAGTCAACTGAGGATTTCTTCATGGGAGAGCTGGCCTTGAGAATGGGAGATGACATGGTCAAATGACTGGAAAATAATTTTAAAAATACTAATAATCTCTTAGACAACAATTGGTTTAGAATCAGACAAACAAGTTTGGGAAATAGTCTCCCTGGTTGAATGTCATTGGCTAGTACTTCTTAAAGATTTCCTTAGTACTCGACACTGTTCCTAGCACTGGCATATATCATTACATGGAGTACACAGAGCCACATGAACTATTTTTAATCTATTCTTAGAAAATGTCATACATGTGTATAATACATCTTAATCATATCTATACCAGCTTCATTCCCCAAACTCCCCTGATCCCTCTTCAAGTCATTTTAAAAACACACTGAGTCCAGTAAACCTCTCCCATAGGTACATGTCTGTGGGATAATCCACTAGGACACAGGCAACCTGCCAGTGGCCATTCCTCAAGGAAAACCAACTCTCCTTCCCCCATCAACTATCAATTCTCCTCAGCTAGGGATGGAGCCCGAGGAGCTGCTCTTTCTCCTTGCTGAACGTTATAACTGGCTTGGTCTTATGTAGGTATCTACAGTTGTGAGTTTTTGTGTGTAATAATCATATCATGTATAGATATAGGCCAGCATCTCACAGTACAACTCCTTGTTTTCTGGCTTCAAACACAAAACAAGACTGGGTAAAGATTTGTAGTTACGTGAAGTTAAGTGAAGATATATATCAAACTAAGTTTAAAAGTTTGGTCCAGGAAATACTAGAATAACCAAGTTTAAAAGTTTGTTCCACACATTAATAGCATCAAGATGTCACATCTCCTGCAGAAGAGGGGTGGGTAGAAATCAAGAGTGATGAGTGAGGAGGTATCAGAACCGTGAACTATTGGATGTGGACAGTCCATGAACATGTTAACGTCTCAATGTATAAATCAATGAAAATTGAAATGGACTTGGAAACTGTGACTGACAAAGTCTCCATTCACTGAGCTTTCCCTCAGTAGGCGTAAAAAAGACACTTCTGTGTGGTTTACCTATCTTTATCTGTCAGTCACAGAATCTACCACAAGGCTTCATATTGCGTTACATTTGTCTTGCTTCATTCCTGAGAAAGGTACAACCTAGCTGAAGTGAGAGTAGATCTGAAATGATAGGAAGGGTAGATTCACATCATAGGAAGGGCAAATTCACATCATAGGAAGGGCAAATTCACATCATGTGAAGGGCAGATTCATATCATGTGAATGGAATTCCATGGGATGGGAAAGTTGCTGATGGTTTTGGAAGTTGCATCTTCTATGCTGGGGAAAAAGCACCAAAAAACCAAACCCAAAACCAAACAGCAGTACCCTGCAGCTTTGCTCTGTTCACTTGGATCCAGTTGGTTTTCTTGTCTTTCCTGCTTTCCTTTTGGGATGCCTGGCTGGGGTGAATATTGCTGTTTGAGTTACTTTCTTGGTTGCTGTAGGTAAAATATCATTACAGAAGCAACTTAAGGGCAAGGGGCTCATTGTGGGTTACAGTTCTGGGTTACAGTGTTTCCCGGCAGGGGAGTCAGAGTATCAGGCGTTTGAGACAGTTGTCTATGTTGCTTTTCCAGTGGAGAAGTGAAAAGGATGCTTATGTTCAGCTCGCATTCTTCACTTTTATATAGTTTAGGGTTCAAGCCCAGGGAGTGGAACTACCCACTCTAGACAGATTTCTCTAACTCATATAATTCTAATTCCCAAACTGACAACTGAGATTAACTGCCACAGTCAAGTCATCGCTTAAGCTAAGGTATCAATTGAAGGCTAAATCTGTGCGTTCTGATCTTCCTGATGAACTTTCAAGAGCTAGATAAAGACATGTGACTGTCGTCTTTTGTTCTTGTTGCTGTTAGGATCTTTGTGTGAATGGCGCTCAGAAACTCCATTTTAAAAGCTCCCTAGTGGAGGAAGCAGTCAATGAGCTAATAAACATGTTACTGGATGTGGATGTCCTACCTGAAGAAGCATCTGAAAAAGTCTGCCACGAGAATGCCAGTCCCAACGGGGACACTTCAGGTCAGAGAGGAGAGATGCTTTTTTTTTCCCTCCAGGATATTTGCTGAAAACTAAAATTTAATTTTCTATACAGGAATCAGTTTTATACTTCTATAAAAATACCTCAATTTTATACTGATATTTATGAATCTGAAGTTATGATTCTGCACAAATGGCTTGATTGCTTATCTTAAATATTTTGTGTTAAACTCTACAAAACTTTTCCTACAGAGAGGAGGAAGATGTCATTTCCCAAGGTTTTTAGAGCTATTGTTGTGAGGGAACACACTAGAATATAGGGGCCCAGTGTGTAACTTTTAACCTACATTCCGGGATCTGTTATTGGGTATTTTCTCACCCAGAGACGATCTCTGTTGGGCCACTTTATGCTTGAGTTTCTTCTTCCTATTCCTCTGTGATCTCAGTTTCTCAGATGTAAGGCATTTAACTGATATTGAGCTTGCATGTAGTTTATCTTAATTTTCTCCCTGTGATGTAATGGATCAATCTTTCAGGAGGAGGAGAGGGGTGTTCGGAGGCCTTGGCATCTTCTTTTAATGCTGGGACTAGTTCTCTGCCGTTGACCACAATTGCAAGAAAGAAGAAAGAAATGGAGGTGTTAGAGGAAGCCCGTGAGCTGCTCTCCTATTTTAACCACCAAAACACGGATGCTCTTTTGAAAGTGACCAGGAATACACTTGAGGCCATTCGTAGGCGCATTCATTTCTCCCACATGATTAACTTCCGGGGTATGCTCTTTGCACAATGTTCTGTTGGTTAATTACGTAGAAGGTGTGTGTGTGTGTGTGTGTGTGTGTGTGTGTGTGTGTGTGTGTGTGTGTTGTACATCCCTATTAAATTTAAATAATTTAAAACACTCTGCTCTTCAGATTCTATGATGTGGATTTTCTTATCACTTTGGTTAAAACTGAGAAACCCAGGACCCAGAAAGATTAGTTTGCCAAGATTACTGAAATCCCAATGACACAAAAATCAACATAATTTAAAATTTTCCTGCAATAAGACAAAAATATGAAGAAAGTTATTTAATCCAAGAGAGGAAAACCTTGAGGGAATTATCAGTGGCAAATTCTTAACCAATCTTATTATTAACCAATCTTATTAATGATAAGCAATTGAGGTCATCCATTTAAAATTAGAATTTATTTTAGTATTTCCACAATACTTCAGCTTTTCATTCTGAATACCCTCATTTTTTTTCTAGCAGTGTTCAGAAAAAGGTTTTGGCTTTTCTACGTGTGCTTCAAACCCCACAAAGAGTGGGGGTAGTCTGAAGTTAAAATCTAAATTAAGAAGAGTAGAGAAGGAGATAGTAATTAATTGAGATGAAATAGGATAATAAAATCTTACTTGGAAGATTTGTAATGAAAGGGGAGCATACTATTGCATTTAAAGTGGATGAAGAAAAGAAAGGCCTGTGAAAGAAGGTTCTGGGGCATGGTGACTTTGATTAACTTCACAGTGAAAGACAGTTTTTTCCTTAGACACAAGGCTGTTGGAAGAATGCATCGAATGTTGGCTCGTAGGCTAATACATTAGATCACAGTTAGTGCATAGCCTTGTGCATTGCGAGTGTTTTCAACCATATAAACATTACCTGCGGTTCCCGTGCTCATACACATGCATCTCTGTCTAAATACCTAAGCCGATAGCCATAGCCCACCTTCAAAGCCTCTTTATTATAGATAATGAGTTACATTTGCATTTGTTTCCTGCATGGGAAACGGCTCCAAAGTTTGGAAGATATTCATTGTGGAAGGTATTTGATTCAAAACTCCCAAAGTTGCCTGTTTGAACTTTTGTTTATTGTAGTGTTTGTTCTTTGTTTCTTGCTTGCTTACTTGGCACTTACCTCATCGTTGGGATGACTAGAAATGTTGGGTAAGACTTTATACTTAATCCTCATTCTTAGTCGAAAGTCTCCTTATGGGGAGGTACCAGCAAGCTACTGTCAGCAGAATGACCTGGGATCCACTGAATCACTGTTAGTGTTGAGCAAAGCCAGATCTTCAGATATCCATGCACTCATCGACTTGTCCAATGTTTGTCCAATTACATGAGTATTATATATGCCTTAGTTTTTTGGGAGAGTATTAAGTGTATTCCATTTTCAACTAAACACAGTGTATTAACTCAGACAGTAAAGGTGCATCTAAGGTGAAGCAGAACCATCTTCCCATTTTCCGGGCAAGTGTCACCCTGGCCATTCCCAACATTTCTATGACTCCTGCCCTGGAAGACATACAGCAGACACTGAACAAAGCTGTGGAATGTATCATCAGTGTCCCCAAGGGGGTTAGACAGTGGAGCAGCGAGCTGTTGTCAAAGGTTGGTAGAGTGTGAACTACTGATTCATTTGGAAGTTGCTGTTTTTAAAGATGGGGCCAAGTTGAAAAGCATCCTTTTTTTCCATTCTAGAGAAAGATGCATGAAAGAAAGATGGCTGCTGTGCAGAGCAATGAAGACAGTGATTCTGACACTGAGGTAGAGGAAAGTGAACTCCAAGGTAAGTATGCTTTAGAGGTTTTAAAGATGGAAAGCCTCTCCTTCCCTCCCTCGCTTTCTCCCTCCGTCCCTCCATCCTTTCCTGTTTCTCTCTCTCTCTCTCTCTCTCTCTCTCTCTCTCTCTCTCTCTCTCTCTCTCTCTCTCTCTCATGCACACATGCTCATGGAGGCCAGAAGATGGGGCTGGAGTTGGGAGCCACCTGATACAGTGCTGGGAACTGACCTGGGGTCCTCTGTAAGAATGCTCTCAATTGCTAGCCCACACTCCCAACTTTTAAAACATAGTCATTGCAAGCCATGTTTTATAGAGATCTCTAGTTATCTCCTGCGCCATATGCAGTTTTCAAATCATGTTCAATAAGAGTATCAATCTCTGAGCCCATTTTGGGTTTAAAAACGTTAAGATCCACATACTGATCTGTCAGTGTCACATTATCTCCTGCTTCTGTTGCATCTGTCACAACTGCTGGTGCATCGCTGATGTTTGGTCTGATCTATTAATGGCTGAAGACAAGAAATGCATTTAATTTCACACTTTACTGAGAAACTGGTTTTCCTCATGATCAGTATTTCCTGGCACGTTACAGATATTTTTGACCTATTAGTAATTCTGTTTTGTTAACACATCCTGCATGCTGCTGTGCATCCTGCGGCCTTCATTTGTAGTCTGTAGAATTGGGGAGCATAAGACATCCGAGTTGCTAATGATATCAGATGTCATCTTCAGTCCTCGCACTCCCTTCCAGTCAGCGCTGCGGTTAGCAGACGGTTTAATTTTGCTGGTGACGCTCTCCGCTGAGATGATAAAATGACTATGAGGAAGAAACTGAAGCCGGTACTTCTTTGAAATAGCCCTAATGAGGAAGGTAGAAAGAGTCGAAAATACTTTCCTGTAACTAACTAACTTATTCATTTATTTTTAGCTTAAGCTAAAATGCACTATCTGGAGCTGGACAGATGGCTCCCCGGCTAGGAATAGATACTGGTCACGCTGCAGACCTGAGTCTGGTTCCCAGCATCCCTTTCTAGTGGTTCACGACTGCTTGCACCTCCAGCTTCAGGGTATCGGACACCCCGTTCTGGCTTCTGTGGGCACCTTCACTTATGTGCACATGATCCTCCTCCCCCACAACACATACATACAACCAAACCATGGGTTAAACCTAAAACAGCACTGATACTATGGAATCAGCTTCAATCTAATCTGGAAACATTGCTTTAGCCCCTAGAATCATTTAAAATTCAGAGTCTTCTCCTAAGAATGTGTTGAATCATGAACCACAGCCAGAGAAGAAAAAAAAAAGTACTGAGATCATGACCAAAGAACTGAAGCAACAGACTGCAGCCTGGCTGCCTTTAACTGTGCAGTTTAGAAGGTTTATTTCCTGTGTGTGTGTGTGTGTGTGTATGTGTGTGTGTGTGTGTGTGTGTATGCGTGCACATGTGTGTGTTGTTGTTGTTGTTGTTGTTTCTTATGCTCTGAGTATCATCATTGTATAATTTCAGCACATTATTTTTTCTCAGGACAAACCCCTGCACCAGTGAGCATTCATTCCTTTTGCTTTCCATTTTTTTCTTAGCCCATGGAAGCCACTGATCTATGTCCCATCCCTAGCAGTTGATCAAGCTATGTGTGGGGTCCTGTGACTGCTTTTCCTCATCTGTCATGGTACTTCCGTTTTCATCAATGTGTAGCATGAAACAGTTATGCTACATTTTCTCTATCGTAGTGCAGTAGATGGGACCCCAGGCCCTACACATGCCAGGCAAGGGCCCTGCTAGGGGCTTCATTCTCAGACTTGTTTGTTTGAGAGAAGAACATGAGTAGCTTAGGCTGGCTTGAACTTGTTAGATCAGGATACTCTTGAGCTCAAGATTCCCACTCCTACCTTCTGAGCGCTAGGATGGCGGGGCACATAATATTTACTTCTTTTTATCAGCGAATTGTGTTTCACAGTGCAGATCACCTGCATTTTATTTATGCTTTGGTAAGTTAGTGCACAGTTCGATTGTCTCTCTTTTGCTCTATCATTAAGAATCCTGGCACACTTGTAGCGGTGCTTCTGTTTATTGCGCATGCGCTCATGTGCACACACACATTTGTTTGCTTATGTGCATACGTGCATGTGTGGAGGTCAGAAGCTGATGGTGGGTGTTTCCCTCAATTGCAGTGCATCTTGTGTTTTGAGACAGGATCTTTCACTGATCCTGGGGATCATCAACTGATTATGCTCCCTGGCTAGAATGCTCCAGGGATCTGCCTGCCACTCAACCTTCAGAATACATTTACATTACAGATTCGTTCTCAGTTTCTCATTGACATCTTTTGGAGAATCAGAGTTATTAAGTTCTACTTAGCTGTATTTTCATCGTGTGTCCAAGAAACAGTTGCTGGCCTAAGGCTAAGGGGCTTTGTACTCTTTTAAAGTTGCATAGCATTTGTATTTCAGTCCACGATTCACTGTCAGTGACGTTGGAGTTCATTATTTCAATGTGGGTGTATACTTGTACCACCAATGTTAAGCTAAGAAATCATTTATGCTCTAATTGAATCTTCTTGAGATCTGGGTTGAAACTCGCTTAGATACGAGTGTAAATCCACACGTTTATTTCTGGACTTCTGGTTTTGTTCCGTTAGTCTCAGGCCTTGCTTGTTCTAGTGTGACATTGCCTTCACTGCTATAGCTTTGTCATAAGCTCTCAAAAATTATTTACTTATAATTTCAAAATTTCATACACCTATATCGTTCTTTGCTCAAATATCTGTCTCCTTTTTAAAAAATATCTTTATTTTATGTTTGAGTGCACTGTAGCTCTCTTCAGACACACCAGAAGAGGGCATCAGATCCCATTACAGATGGTTGTCAGCCACCATGTGGTTGCTGGGAATTGAACTCAGGACCTCTGGAAGAGCAGTCAGTGCTCTTAACCGCTGGGCCGTCTCTCCAGCCCCCTTCTGTTTCATTCTTTCTCATTCCAGTCCCATTAAACCCTTTCTTCTTCCAAAGAAAGAACTTCCTTCTTCCTTCCTTCCTTTCCATGCCTTCTTTTCTGTGTGGCTCATGGCCTACAGTCGAGGCAGTCTGTGTGAGCACGAGCGGCCAGGCTCACCTGCTTGAGGGACAGCAGGGCCGCAGGAGTAAGGAAAATAAGCTCCACTGCCTCCCCACTCTATCGCCGACTCCTCTGGGAAGTCAGGAAGTGGGAGTCCTGTACCACTTTATTATTTTCCCAAACGAGTAAAATGCGCTGGATCCATCACGTTTCTGTATGATTTTAAGACCAGCTTATTAGTTTCTATGAAAAAAAAAACCAGTTGAAACATTTAAATGGGATATGCTGAATCTGTACAGCAATATGTGGCATATTTCAATATAAAGGATTTAAATTGCACAAAGCCATGCCACTGATCACACACAGGATGATGCCTATGTGAACTCACAGAGACGATGGCAGTGCATGCAAGGCCTGCACAGGTCCATGCCACACGGTCATAGCACTGAGACAACAGAGTGGATGGTGTCCCACCCCCTAACCAAGAAGCTATTTGTAATTGATGACCTGCCAGGAAAGGGAAAATCAGTTTCCTCCAACGGAGTCTCAGTTCAGGGCAGGCCTCATGCCAGGGAGTTGACCAGCAGGAAATGAATAGTGTGTGTGTGTGTGTGTGTGTGTGTGTGTGTGTGGTGTGTCATATGTATGTGAGTGTGTGTATGTGTGTGTGAGTGTGTGTGAGGGTTTGTGGTATGTTGTGGTGTGGTGTGTATGAGTGTGTGCGAGTATGTGTGTGTGTGTATGTGTGTGTGTGGTGTGTGTATGTGTGTGTGTGGTGTGTGTCATATGTGTGTGAGTGTGAGTGTGTATGTGTGTGTGAGGGTTTGTGGTATGTTGTGGTGTGGTGTGTGTGTATGAGTGTGTGCGAGTATGTGTGTGTAAGTGTGGTGTGTGTGAGTGTTTGTGTGGTGTGTGCGTGTCAGTGTGACAGTGGTGTGAGTGTGTGTGAGAGTTTGTGGTGTCTGTGGTGTATGTGTGAGTGCGTGTGTATGAGTGTGTGTGTGTGAGTGTGTGTGCATGTGTGTGTGTGGTGTGTGAATGTTTGTGAGGGTTTGTGGTGTGTGTGAGTGTGTGTGTGTGTGTGTGTGTGTTTGTGTGAGTGTGGTGTGTGTGTTTGTGTGTGTGTTGTGTGTGAGTGTGTGTGAGGTTTTGTGGTGTGGTGTGTGAGTGTTTGTGTGGTGTGTGTGTGAGTGTGGTGTGTGTCAGTGTGTGTGTGTGTACTTTTTCTCTTATTTTGGCATATTTTGTCTTATTGGGCTTTTGCTTAGTTGTTTAGATTCTGAGTTTTTTTTAAAGAGAGAAAGAACATAAAGTTTGGTGGGTAATGGGAGGAGGGAAGGATCTGGGCTACATTGAGGAGGGAGGAAAGCATGTATAATTAATAAAAATTTAATAATTAAAATATATTAAAATTAATTGATAAAAAAGAGAAACTCTTGGGGTTGATGTACAATGAAATTCAGAATAGAAAAAAGGAAATCGGAGTGCTGAATCACAACACTAAAACAAACAAACAAAAAACAAACAAAAAAGAAAAAGAAAAAACAAAACAAAACCAGAGAACATAACAAAATACAAGAAAACAAAAAGCTAGCTAAGCAGCAGAAGAATGTTACAGACGAGCACTGACCTCCCTGGGCGAATTCTGTAAAAATTCATATTGTTTGCAGCATCAGCTGCAGTAGTGTCTGACTGTTTAGAGGTCAGCTAAAAGCATATAGAGATCTCCCTTACTGATTTGAGCCCAGAAGTCCCACCCTTTGCTTAGGGACTCTGTTTAGGAGAGCAGGAACAGCACCCAAGCTTTACATAATGATTATGATGGCCTCAGTGTTGGGCAGGGTTGAAGACTGGGCATTTCCCCCTCCTTCCTGGGCATGCTCACAGCTCTAGGTTTGTGCATGTGCGTGCGTGCGTGCGTGCGTGGACTTTGGATGTCCCAGAGCCAGAGCCTTTGAGAGTCTTCTGTGTCATGGTCACTGCTGGTGCCTCTCTTTCTAGATCCCAAACTAACCCCACTGACCCCGATTTTCACCTCAAACTAACTTTATCAGTCTTAGATACTGATAAAGTTAAGTGACTGGGGTGATTGTGTAAATTTCTTTCTTTTCTTTGGACAAAATACTGCGTGGCTGAAGCTTTCCCTTGTTCCAGTGAGGTCCTGACTCAGGCTAGACAAAGATCAGTTCTTTGGACCCAGTTCATGCAGGGAGCTTCCAGCCACGACGGTCAGTAACAGTTCTTTAGACCTTGCCAAGGAGACCCAAACCTCGCTCGCCCCACCATGGAATGCTGGGCTGCAGGTTTTCACAGCAGTGAGATGTAAGACTGTGATTGTTTCAGGCTGTCACATAGCCGGAGAGGAAGCAGAAAACCGAGAGCCGCAGGTGCATCCGAGCACGCAGAACGTGCTATCGCCACTGAGACCCAGCATTCCTTCTTAAAGGAACGCTCTTTGGATGGTTGCACACCTTGATTAATTTTATTAGTCCCAGAACAGTTAAGGTTGTCAATGCCCTCTACCTTTCTCATTGCTTTTATGCAGATCTTACGTGTCTTTATCATTATAGAAACCTTCACTTTTTTTTCAAAATATGTTCGGTAGACTGTTGATATTAACGTTTATGTTTTTCTTTCCCTCTTTGGCTTTAGAAACACTGGAGATAGCATCTGTAAACTTGCCCATTCCGGTGCAAACCCAGAATTATTATAAGAATATTTCTGACAACAAAGAGATTGTGAAATTAGTCTCTGTGCTAAGCACGGTCATCAGCTCCACCAAGAAGGTATGTGTGTCACAGGCCCTGGGCTGCCTGGCATGCGTGTGCACACGCCCCATCATAAACTCACCCTGAGCGCAGCCTGATTTCACCCCTGATAGTGTCCCCCGAGCAGTGAGAGGCATCTTGTCTGTGTACACTGAATGTGTGTTCACTGAACCCCCAGTCCCTGCTTGGTCTCTTGGTTAATATCTCTATCCTCATTTGATCCCATAAATGAATCTATTGTCTCTCCTGAGAGACACAGCTAGAATACAGCAAATACATAGGCAAATGCCATCATTAAACCACTGAACTGAGAACGGGAACCCCATTGAAGGAATCAGAGAAAGGACTGAAAGAGTTTGAAGGGGCTCGAGACCCCATATGAACAACAATGCCAACCAACCAGAGCTTCCAGGGACTAAGCCACTACCTAAAGACTATACATGGACTGACCCTGGGCTCCAACCTCATAGGTAGCAATGAATAGCCTAGTAAGAGCACCAGTGGAAGGGGAAGCCCTTGGTCCTGCCAAGACTGAATCCCCAGTGAATGTGATTGTTGGGGGGAGGGCGGTAATGGGGGGAGGATGGGGAGGGGAACACTCATAGAGAAGGGGAGGGGGAGGGGCTAGGGGGATGTTGGCCCAGAAACCGGGAAGGGGAATAACAATCAAAATGTAAATAAGAGGGGGTTGGGGATTTAGCTCAGCGGTAGAGCACTTGCCTAGCAAGCTCAAGGCCCTGGGTTCGGTCCCCAGCACCGAAAAAAAGAAAAAAGAAAAAAAATGTAAATAAGAAATACCCAAGTTAATAAAGATGAAAAAAAAACCCATGAATTTCATGAAGAATAAAAAAAAAATCTGTTCCTTTCAAACCCACAATTCAGACTGAGGGGACAATTCCCCAGCTCTCCTTCAAAAAGTAAAACAGGATAAGTTATGCAGTCTCTCTCTCTCTCTCTCTCTCTCTCTCTCTCTCTCTCTCTCTCTCTCTCTGTGTGTGTGTGTGTGTGTGTGTGTTGTGTGTGTGTGTGTGTTTCTGGAACACTTAACTGTATGTATACATATAAAGGTCAGAGGTTGCTGCAGCTTCCTTTATTGCTTCCCACCTTATTTTTGAGAGAGGGAGTTTCTCACTGAATCAGGGGCTTACCTCCCTCTGCCCCCACTTTGGCATGGGTTGACTGGCTGGCTCGATTTTCCTTGTACTACACACCTGTGGCTAGGATTATGGAGGTGCTTCTGCATCAGGCTTTCTGCAATGCTGGGCATGCAAACTCAGGACTCCTGGCTTACACAGCAGGCACGGGCACTCTCCCCACTGAGTCATCTCACTCAGAGTTTCCGAGTTCTCATACTAGGAATTACCTCCTGGCCAGTAGATGACATACTTTCACTTTCTTATATGAGGGTAGGCAGATCTACAAATCATCAGAGGAAAAAATATATATGGAATTCAGATAAAATGGAGTATTAAAAATTGCTACCATCGACACAAACTCATACTGGCTGTCCATAAAGCCGATTCAGTTTTTTTTCCAACCTGCTTCCTCAACCCCACTTCAATTTTCCTTTTGTATTCAGACAAATTTGCCCTTATAGGTAAAAAGACCTAAGATACTGAAATCAGTTTTTTTAATGGCTATGCTGCATACATTTAATTATTTTTCATTAATTAATCAATCAATTAATTAACTTTGCATCATGATCAAAGCTTCTCCCTTCTGTCTTCCCAGTCCCTAACTCTCCCCTTAGTCTTCCCCTCCCCCACCTATTTCTCCTCAGAGAAGGGGAGGCCTCCAGTGGGTATCACCCGCCTTGGCATATCAAGTTGCAGTAGGACTAGGTGCCATCTTCTTCTATTGAGGCCAGACAAGGCAGCTCAGTCAGGGGAAAGGGATCCAAAGGCAGGCAACAGAGTCAGAGGCAGCCACTGCTCCTGCTGTTAGGGTTCCCACATGAAGACCAAGCTACACATCTGTTACATAGGTGTGGGGCTCCTAGGTCTGTCCCATGATGCTCTCTGGTTGGCATCGAGTCTCTGTGAGCCTCTATGGTTCCAGGTTAATGATTCTGTAGGTTTTCTTATGCTGTCCTTTACTTCTCTGGTTTTTTCAATACTTCCTCCCCGTCTTCCACAAGATTCTCAAGCTCCACTTAATGTTTGGCTGTGGGTTTTTGCCTCTGTTTCCATTGGGTGCTGGATGGAGCCTCTCAGAAGACAGTTGTGCTAGGTTCCCTGTCTGCAAGAATAGTATCATATCATTAATAGTGTCAACAGTGGGCTCCCTCTGATGGCATGGGTCTCTAGTTGGGCCAACACTGGTTGATCATTCCCTCAATTTCTGCTCCCTCTTTATGGTGGGAGTAAGGTTCTGTGGTTGGGTTGGAGTCCTTATCTCTCTGTTGGAAGTCTTCCCTGGTTACATAGCTGTTTCAGGTTCCATATTGCCTATTGCAAGGAATTTTAGTTATGGTCACACTCATAGATTCCTGGGAGTTTCCCTTGTCCTGGGTTGCTAGCTCGTCCCAGGAATGCCCCCCCCCACCTGTTCCAATGCTGTCTCCTAGTTCTCTCTCCTCACACACTTGATCCCTCCTGTTCCCTTCCCCAGTCTTTCTCCCACCCAGTTCTCTCCCTCCATCAATTTCCAATGCCTATTTTATTTTCCCATTCTCAGTGAGAGTTAAGCATCTTCCCTTGAGCCCTCCTTGTTACTCCTTGTGGATTGTAGCATGGTTATTATTTACATTATGGTTAGTATCCACTTATAAGTGAGTGCATGCCTTGTTTGTCTTTCTATGTCTGGGTTACTTCACTCAGGATTATATTTTCTAGGTCCATTCATTTGTCTGAAAATTTTATGAGGTTGTTGTTAATAGCTGAGTAATATTCCATTTTCTTTATCCATTCTTCAGTTGAGGGACATCTAGGTTGTTTCTAATTTCTAGCTATTTAGAATAAAGTTGCTCTGCACACAGTTAAGCAAGTATCCTTGTGGCACGGTAGAACATCTTTTGGGAATATGCTCAGGAGTGGTATGGCTGGGTCTTGAGGTAGAACTATTCTCAGTTTTCTGAGAGACCATCAAATTTATTTCCAAAGTGGTTGTACAAGTTTGCACACCCACCAGCAATGGAGAAGTGTTCCCCTTGTTCCACACTCTCTCTAGCATGAGCTGTCACTTGAGTTTTTGATCTTAGTCACTGTGTGGGCTTAAGACGAAGCCTCACCGTCATTTTGATTTGCATTTTCCCAATGACAAAGGATGTTGAACTTTTCTTAAGTGCTTCCAAGCCATCGGAGAGCCCTCTGTGAAGAATTCTCTAATTAGCTCTATAACCCATTTTTAACTGGGTTGTTTGGTTTGTTGATGTCTAATTTCTTGAGTTCTTTATGTATTTTGGATATCAGCCCTTTGATGGATGGAAGGTTAATGGAGATCCCAATCTGAATGCTGCTGCTTTATCCTGTTGACCTTGTTCTTTGCTTTCTAGAAGATCTTCAGTTTCATGAGGTCCCATTTATTAAATTGTTGATCTTAATGCCTGTTCTATTGGTGTTCTGTTGATGTTCAGGAAGCTGTCTCCTGTATGCACACATTTATTAAAACCAGCTAATTCTTAGGTGCTTCTCAGTGTTGAACAAGTAGTTGTTTAGTAAGAGCATGTTTTCTGAAGCTGTTTTTAATACAATAAGCTACATTTGTTTGACTGTACCAGAAAAGCTGCTGTTGCTATTATTAGATGGAAAAAAAAAGTCATTAGGTTGTGCTTAATGTATTCCCCAGGGAACAAGTCTTTGCATTTATTCACATTTAATCTTTTGCTCTTGCATTTTGAAGATCCTGTGTTTAGCTCCCCTCTAGGGACTGAGTTCACATATTCAACAATTATTTATCTACTGCTTAGTTTATCAGGTGCTGTACTATTGGAGAGGGGGGAAAAGTAGGCTATGGAAGTAAACAATTAGATATATTTTCAGATGCCTCTGTAATTCTAGTGAACACAGCAGAGTACACCAGCACTTGTGTTAGTTACTGCTCTTGGCTGTGAGGAGGTGACTTACAGCAGAACCATAAGAAAGGATGGGTTTACCTCTTTCACAGTTTGAGAGCACAGTCTATCATGGCAGAGAAGGCATGGTAGCCATAGCATGAGGCTGCTCGTCATCACAGTGAATCTGCAGTCAGGAGGCTTCGAGAGATGAATGCAGGTGCTCAACTTATTTTCTCCTTCCTCCATTTTAATTCAATCCAGGACTCCTAGTCTATGGTATAGTTATGCCGCCATTCAGGGTGGTTTTCTCTCCCCAGTTAAACCTCTCAGTCACATCCTCACAGACCTGTCCAAATATGTGTCTTTTAGGGTGGGTCCTAAATCCAATTGAGTTGACTATAAAAACTAATTGCCACAAAGTAAAGTCCAGTGCTTTCTCTGAACATAATTATTCACTATTGTGGAAATCTAAGGATGAGGCAGAATAGTTTTAATGACCTGGAGCTAGCAACAAAAAACTAATGTTGGTATTTCTTAATTTGTGGTATTAACTATAGGAAAGAAATATACAGATCTCAGTAGTGATCTTTAATGTAGTAGTGAGTCTAACCAGTGAGGACCCTTGGAGGAGACTCAAGGAGAGGAAGAAGGACCCACAGGATTTTTCTTCTACATTTCCTGATGGCTCAACCTTACTCGTTCTTTTTAGCCTAAGGTCAACCTATAACAGATATTCCTGCTCCCAATGGCCAACAAGAACTTTCTTTCCTTCTAGTTTCTATACAGTTCTTCTTCTCCCTTTAGACTAGTGATGACAGGATGCTAGCCCCCACTTATTGCTAATGTCATTGGTATAGCTCATTTCTATGGCTTTTCTATTTCTTTCCACATAACTGACTAATCATAGTTAGAGCTCCGTGGTAGCCATCAAATGAGCCAATCTTCAGTTGCATCACCAGGCCATTTCAGACTCTTCTACACACATCTACAATTTCTTTTTTTTTTTTGGTTCTTTTTTTTTTCTTTTTGGAGCTGGGGACCGAACCCAGGGCCTTGCGTTTCCTAGGCAAGCGCTCTACCACTGAGCTAAATCCCCAACCCACATCTACAATTTCTATTCCAGGAAGTTATCACATCCATGGACCGCTTCAAATGCTACAATCACATTTGGCAGAAGGAGAAAGAAGATACCATTATGACCTTTATTGCGCAAAACCCTTTTCTTTCTGAGTTTGAGTCCAGGATTCTTTATTTCCAAAGCCTGGAGCAGGAAATTAATGCAGAGCCTGAATACATCTGTGTGGGTTCCATTGCTCTATACACAGGTTGGTAATTGTCTCTCAGACAGTCAGGTAAACCCAGCAGCATTTACTCTGTCTCTTTACCTAGGTTATAGTTCCAGGGAATTCTAGCTTTCTTCAGGATTGATTTCTTTTCAAAGTTTAAAAGCAATTTGAAGATTTGTTTTTAGTTCTCATGTGCATAATTATTAATTCTGGTCTATCTTAACACTTTGCTGGTTAACTTGAAAATAAAGGGTAGTTTAGAGAAAGGGAGGGGTCTGTTGTAGTTAGAATTAGGACTTAGCTGTTCTAAGTAACAACACCAAACACTTGAAGCTTATCCTATACATTCATGGGTATATATATATTGTGTGTGTGTTTCAAAATGTTATTCAAATTGTAAAAAAAATAAGATTTATATGATGCATGAGTTTTAATGATTAAGCAAGTTTGTGTGTGTTTGTGTGTGTGTGTGTGTGTGTGTGTGTGTGTGTGTGTAGTATTGTCTGTGTGGTGTGTCCATGTGCACACATGGACATCAGAGGACACCAGGTATCCTACGATACTGATCTCCATTTTATTCCCTTGAGATAGGACTTCTCTCTGAACCTCAAGCTTGACAACTTTCAGTTCTGTTAAGGGCACATCAAATGCTCTCACTAATTGAACTGTATCCCCTGCTTGGAAACCGTTTTCAAATTCTATTTTACGTATTTCTAAACTCATAGTATTCACTACTCATGAAGAACCCAATGTGCCATTTTACATTGGTTCAAGGTTCCCAGACTGACCTGTGGGTGTTTTGCTTTTACAGCTGATTTGAAGTTTTCTCTGACTGCAGAGACGAAGGCCTGGATGATGGTTCTAGGCCGTCACTGCAACAGAAAGTACAGGAGTGAGATGGAAAACATTTTCACAGTTGTTGAAGAATTCCAGAAGAAACTGAATCGGCCAATTAAAGACTTGGATGATATTCGGATTGCAATGGCAGCCCTGAAAGAAATCAGGGAGCAGCAGATCTCCACTGACTTCCAAGTGGGACCAATCGAGGTAGACGGGCAGCTTGTCTGTCACAGAAACATTTTCACCCTTGGATGCCATTAGGAGGAGTATTAACGGGTCTGTGTCGGAACAACAAATGGGCATTAAAGCTAAAAGCAGCGATTTCAGCACTGAGGCTGCCCTTTGTGGGAGAACATTTTAACTCCAATTCTTCTAATGTCTCCCCTCTCAAAATGATATTCTCTTTATGTATGTGTATATACATACATACATATATGTGTGTGTGTATATATATATATGTATATATATATATATATGATATGCTTATAATCTGCTAAGTCCATGTAGTGTTTTTTATTTATGAGCCCTTGAGATTGGATAACCTGTCATATTAATCTTTTTAGTTCAAATGTTTTGCATTCTAAGAGCAAAGACTTGACTCAAAGTTTGGTTGGAAAAGATTTTCTTGTGCCCGACTGTCAAGCATTCTTTTTTATTATTTTTAAATTTATTCTTCTCTCATATATTACATCCAACTGCAGCTTCCCATTCCTCCTCTTCTCCCAGCCCCCACCCCACTCCTTCTCTATTTTCAGAGAAGTGCAGACTTCCCGGGGACATCAACCAAACATGACATATCAAGTTGCAACAATGCTAGGAATCTTACCTTATATTAAGGCTGGATGAAGTAACATATATAAATGATATCACACACACATATGTATATATATATATACACACACACATTCGTATATGTATATATATACATACATACACACACACACACACACACACACACGCGCGCACACACACACACACACACATATATATATATGAGGAAAAGGGTCACAGAAGCAGACAAAAGAGTCAGAAACAGCCCTGCTCCTACTGAACAAAGTAAACTAAAATTTAATTAAAATGGTGTCTTATTTTGTTACCCTAACTTTAGAAGTTAAGTTTTATGTTTTCTCCTTCACTTGATATAATTTTATAGTGTTGAAATACAATTTTGGGACCTAGTAAAAATATCTTTTGTGTCACATTTTACAGTTTTCAAAGTGCATTTACAATGATGTTTTTAGACATTTCCAGACATTCTGCAAGATAGCCAGAGTCTCTTCATTTCACAGATGAGAGAACTGGATCTGACTGGCTCCCTTGTTCACTTAGGTTCTTAAAGTTCACGAGGAGAATAATTAGAGCCCGTAGGGTAGTCTCTCTATCATGCCGGTCCCCATTCTCGGCTGCAGTCTGTGACTGCATCAGGATTTACACATCTGACTGCCAGAAATTCACTTTTCCTTCTTGTCCGTAGGAATCCTATGCCCTCCTTAACAAGTATGGGCTGCTGGTAGCCAAGGAAGAGATGGACAAAGTGGACACTCTGCGCTATGCTTGGGAGAAGCTGCTGGCCCGCGCCAGTGATGTGCAGAATGAGTTGGGCGCTCTGCAGCCCAGTTTCCGGAAAGAGCTGATCAGCACAGTGGAGGTGTTCCTCCAAGACTGCCAGCAGTTTTACCTGGACTATGATTTGGTATGCCTCTGCCTTTCTCTCCTTGAGAATTAAGGGGAGAACGGACGGGATTCACAAAGTGTACCTGTTTAAAAACTGCATGTTAAGTCCCATAAAATTTCATAGGAAGAGTAATCTTACATGAATGAACATATTTCTGTTTTTGAATTCGTCCCCTTAAGGGTTAATTCAGAATGTAATTTTATTATGCAGTGAGGATCGAAGAGTTCTGAAGTTGTTGCTTTGCTTCCTAGGCTATAGTATGACCCTGGATCAAACTAAAATAAGAACCAGAATGGTTTCAAAGTTTGCACAGAATAATACTACGTAAATACAAACACGATTCCCCCTTCTGTAGCACAAATTAATTCTTCAAGCTCTGGGCCTCTGTGGGTACTTCATACTGCAGATGTGCATGGTGTGGTAGACAAGTCAAATGGAATCTTGCTCCTCCGGTATCTGTGTTTTACTCATGTATATGGGTTTTAGCGCAAGAATTGTGGCGTACATGTGCTGTGTGATGAGATTCATTTCTGACCAACTATAGCATGCAAGAGAGAGGAAGTTGTAAGTATGGGGTCAGTTTTGAATCTATTAGGTGGTGGCATTTCAAACTTCAAAGCTCCATGCATTCAGTTCCCACCCAAGGAAACATAAAAGGCAACTTATTATTTATTTGAGGTGTCCTAATTCAGGAATACTGAACCGGACTGAGTAGGTTATGTTTCATTTTCCAGGTAGCCATTATAGTGGTAGAATCTGCAAGTTATTTGTAATAGTGTTTACTTCAAAAGCAAAACTGTAAGCTTTCCCCAGAATAACCACCGATCCTTCCTTGCTGGTATCATCTAGGAGGTAACCAGTAAATGGTTAAAACCTTTCAAGATTTCTTCCCCTCTGGAAACTGTGGTATGTCCTCGGATTTTTAGTCTAGGGACATCATCCCAAATGGATTACATTCACAGTTCTCTTAGGAAATCAAGAATAAACAATTATCACAATAGCACACACAACGTCCTATCATGTATACATCATGCATAGGAACTTTGATATCTCAGTATGTTGATCTCATGAAAATTTGTGTATGGATGTTTCACTTTGTCTCATGTTTTGTGTTTAATCTGTGTCAGAATGGTCCGATGGCAAGTGGACTGAAGCCCCAGGAAGCCAGCGACAGGCTTATTATATTCCAGGTAAACCTTTTTCATTCCTACAGACTTCCTAAGCATTGAATGCACACGTAAAGGGTAAAAATTGTATTGTATGACTGAGGATGCACTTAAATGTAAGACTATAATTTGCTGGTTGTTACAATTAGAAATATTTTCAGATAAATATACTCACTACTGTACTTACATGTGCTCCCCGCCCCCCAACCCCCGCTTGCACAGTCTTGCTTATTTATAAGCCAATGTGTTAGCTCATGTGTAAGTCATTCTGATGGTTATGGTCACTTATGCTTTTTATCAGAATCAGTTTGATAACATATATCGTAAATATATCACCTACACCGGAGGAGAGGAACTTTTTGGTTTGCCAGTTACACAGTATCCTCAGCTTCTCGAGATAAAGAAGCAGCTAAATCTTCTGCAGAAAATATACAGCCTGTACAACAATGTCATCGAGGCCGTGAACAGCTATCAAGATACCCTTTGGTCTGAAGTGAATATTGAAAAAATCAACAATGAACTCTTAGAATTCCAAAATAGGTAAGAAAGCAAAATGGTTTGCATTCCCAGAGATTTTGAATTCTTGATTTAACATCCATGGCGTTGGGGGTGGGGTGTGTGCAGTGCGGGAGGGTGAGGCGGCTTTTTCTGTGTCTGGGAGATGGGAAGCAGTGGTCCATGTCAGTGTCTTCCTCTCTCATTACCCATCTTTCTGTGAGACAGGAGTTCTCACTGCACATGAAGCTCACTGGTTGGCTATGACTGACCAATGAGTCTCTGATCTTCCTGTCTCTGCCTTCCCAGGTCTGGGATTGCAGACATTGGTCACCGTGACCAGCTTTTTATGTGGGTGTTGGGGATTTGAACTCAGGACCTCATGCTTGCAAGCACTTTCCCTCTGAGCCGTCTTACCAGCTCATAGGACTTACATGTGTGATAGGCTTTCAAGTTCTCTTGTCAAAGAAGGTGTTTCAGAAATGGGCTGGCATGTCTTGCCTCTGTCTTCTGTCACTGTTGACATCATCCTTGTGAAACAGTCCTTTGTTGTTTTCCCCTGTGTTTTCACTTTGAAAGAATTACTTTCTTCAAAGCTGGTCAAGTGTGATAGTGGCCATTTCTGTAGTTGGAAGAAAGATAATTTTGTTTGTATTACACTTAAAATTATTTGAATTTTATATTAGGTGGTTTCCTGAAATAAAACCATGGGCCACATTTTTTTCTAGCATTTTTAAATAGCTGAGCCCAGGAAAAATGGAAGGTTGTGTGTGAGTCAACAACTATGGTGTGCTGTGTTTGGAATGCTCTCAATTTCATGTTCACAAAGTTGAAATGAATTAAAAGACGCTTCTCACCTGTTAAAGATAATACCTCTATTTAGGCAAGTGTCAAAAAAGATTGAAAAAAAATCTCTGATTTAGAAAAAGATTTTTTTCATAAAATAATTATCTTAATATACATCAGTTATGAAATTTCAAAATGAGACCATGCTTGAGGAGATAATTGTAGATGGCAATGTCTTGGCTTTGGATAATTCAATTGTCTTCCCCGTTGGTTTCCCTCACAGGTGTCGGAAGCTGCCCCGGGCCCTGAAGGATTGGCAGGCCTTTCTGGATATGAAGAAGACCATTGATGACTTTAGCGAGTGTTGCCCACTGCTGGAGTACATGGCTAGTAACGCCATGGTAGAGAGGCACTGGCAGAGGATAACCACTCTTACTGGGCACAGTCTGGATGTGGGCAATGAAACCTTTAAGTTACGAAATATCATGGAGGTTCCTCTTTTAAAATACAAAGAGGAAATTGAGGTATCGTTGATAGGGAGTAGAGCCATACTTTCTCGTCTTCCATCCATCAACCCCTCATTTACTGAATGCTACTATGTGAAAAGGTCTATGTTGGAAATACAGAGAGGTATTCTTGTTTTTTTTAAATTTATATAATGAATGTAATTATTCATACAAATGAAGGTATTGCTCTAAGCTGTACCAAATTGCCCTCAAAGGAAAGTATGCTGCATGCCCCAGGCAAGCCTGTGACAAAGGACTTGTCTTATCTGGGTTCAAGTCTGTCTGGGTGAAAGGAATGTAGTTGTATTCTGGAGATGAGAGAGGTTCTGAAAGTGCAAATAAGACTATTCCAGGCAGAAGGTACATCATTTATGAAGCTTGTTGGGAGAACCAGAGGATGGCTCTGTGGCCATCTGGTATGGATGAGGAGATAAAAGAACTGTTGAGGCCAGAGAAGTGGAGCGTGTGTTGAGCATGCCATTGGTTTTCGTTTCCAGGGTAATGTGGAGTCACCTGGGAGATGTGTCTTCATTGGGGATGAGATAGCATTGCATTTTATAAAGATCAACTTGATAGTTGGTTGCAGAAAGATGATGATAAGAAGAGAATGATGGGAAAACCTACTTAGGGATTGTGATAGGGAAGAGAATGATTTGTTGATAGAGAGTAGAGGTCATGAGGCTGAAAAGTTAAGAAAAGATCTATGAGATTTTTAGGGAGTAAAATTGGAGAGAATTTGTTGGAGAAGCATGATGGGAAATGTGGGAAATATGGTAGTAAGGGTAGGACAACAAAGAACTCTAGCTTTCTTTCTGAGAGCTCTGCTTGGATCACAGAGACCAACAATAAGTGTTGTAAGAAATCAGATTGGGTGCAAAGATCAAGCTTGAACGTGGGCAGGGTCATGAGTTGTGCTTGTGGTTTTGTTGAAACATCCACACAGTTACACGAGGAGGCAAATATATGTGGGTTCTGCCTGGAGATATAAAGGCTACTGAATACCTGGACAGGGATGCAGTCACCCAGAAAATGAACATTGTGAGAAGAAATGGGGTAAAGACGGTTCAGCCAGGGGTCCAGGAGAAGACGCTGTGATGGAAGCTGTGGCTGGAGAGCAGGAAGAGCTCAGATTTCCGCTGATTCTCTCCTCTCACAGTGCACCTATTGACCTGAGAGGGAAGTCGGACAGTGAGTCTTAAGCCTGTCATTATATTGTAAAATGCAAAATGATACTGAATCTTTTTTGTTACTTCTTTTACTGACATTGAAAATTTTAGAAATTAAGGCTCTATTTAGACATGCCTTTATCGTCCTCTCCCTCTATTTGTATTTATTCAGACATTGAGTTTGATATTCTCAAACACGGAATCTTTAAATGTCTATGAAGTGAGTAAGAGGAGCTCTCGTGGACTTAGACTACGAATAAGACATAACTTTCCTGGGATGACTGAGAGCTTATTCTGTTCATAGGACATTTGCATCAGTGCAGTGAAGGAGAGAGACATTGAGCAAAAGCTGAAACAGGTGATCAATGAATGGGACAACAAAACGTTAACATTCAGCAGCTTTAAGACCCGTGGAGAACTCCTCCTGAGAGGAGACAGTACCTCAGAAGTCATTACCAGCATGGAGGACAGCTTGATGCTATTGGGCTCTCTCCTGAGCAATAGGTAGGAAAACCATTTCCCTCATTCTTGAGATCTATTTTGGCAGTAGTTTTATGGCATCATTCTCTGTTTGTTGGATGTGTCTGAGGCATCAGTCGACAGAATGGCACCTGCAGGTAGCCCCTTAGATTGCTTTGAGCATGCCATCTTTGTTGCTGACACACATCCCTGCAGAGCTGACAGGGCATCAAGTTGCAGATTCTAGTTGTTGATGCTACTCTGAGTTGTAGAGTCATCTGGCTTGACAAACCTTTTGCTCTCACACTGATGTTCTAGAAGCCCATAGCCGGGTGCATACTTTACTGATGATCAAGAGAGCATGAACAGTGGTGCAGCCAGAAACCAGTGATACCTGTGTTTGACCATTCGGTTGTAGCTGCAGTCCAATCCCATGTTGACACAAAGGCCATGGACTCATACTTCCTAATGAACTTACTTCTCCATACTCTTCCTCAAGTAATTTATTGTACAGCAGAATCTCAATGATATGATGACTGGGTATCAGTGAGATATGAATGTATTGTGTGAAGTTTAAAACTTCGCCCCAGGGGCTGGAGAGATGGCTCAGTGGTTAAGAGCACTGACTGCTCTTCCAGAGGTCCTGAGTTCAATTCCCAGCAACCACATGTGTAATGGGATCAGATGCCTTCTTCTGAAAACAGCAACAGTGTACTCATGTACATAACATAAATAAATGCTTCTTAAAAAAAAGCAAAAAAATAATTTCACCCCATGTGTATGTTTAATAACAATTTTTTGAGCTAGGATATTATTATGTAGTCCAAGATGGCCTTGAAGTCATGATATTCCTTGCTCTGCTTCCTGAACAATGGAATTTCAGGTATTCACCATCTATAAATCAATAATTTAAATATAGGAAATACTATATATTTAACATCGTTTAAATTAAATCCCGTTATTTTCATTTATTTGCCACGTCTGAGTAAATGATACAGGCTATAGAATTTAGTCTTTATACCCTTGGTAGTGTTGAGTTTGGACTGTTCAGCACATGGTAAGTTTCTAAGAAACTTGGACATTGTACAATGTAACTGGAGAGAGCGATGGTTAGGTTATTTGATGGACAGCACACCTCGAGAGATAGGAAAAGCATAAATATCAAGTACAATGATTTGTATTAGAGATGCAGGAGGTCTTTGCTGTTGTTGTTGTTGTTGTTGTTTTTTAACCAGTGATATCTACCCAAACCTACATAGTCATGTGAGAAACATTTATTCAATTACATGTTTACTGACTGCTTGTTATAAGCCTTGTATATCGTGGATTCAGCAATAGTATAAAGTTTAATATACATGTATGCACACATAGGAATGGCTGGGCCAACAGAGGGTAGAAGATTAGGAAGAGACATGGGAGAAGCAGGCTAATGAGAGCCCAGATATTATGATAGCTGAAACTATTAGTTATTCAGTCTCCACTGATGATCTTAGGAGTGCCACCAGTGAACGAGAGCTCACACCGCCTGTGAAATAGACACAGAAACTCAGCAGAGAGAATGTTATCATCCTGGATATTGAATTTCCTGGAATCTGGGTGTCTTTGTCTCATACCTGATTTCTTCTTTAGATTATCGTCTCTTGTTGCTACCCATACTTTGGATCCAAGTTGTAAAAACCCAACTTAAAGCATTCAGCAGGATCCTGTTTCTATTGCTAACATGGCAGCATTGTAAATGTTAAAAAATACAAGTTAAACACTGTCTTCTTTTTTAAACAACACAATCAAAATAAGTGTTTCTTATTTTAGGTACAACATGCCATTCAAAGCCCAGATTCAAAACTGGGTTCAATGCCTTTCCAACTCAACAGACATCATTGAGAACTGGATGACCGTTCAAAACTTGTGGATTTATCTAGAAGCTGTCTTCGTGGGAGGAGACATTGCCAAGCAGCTTCCCAAGGTTCTCAAAGTTTTTTTTTTTTTTGTGATTTCATCAGGTTATTCAGTTTGAGGAACATCTAAGAACTGAGAACTCCTTAATCTTCATTGAACCTTTGATTCTGGCAACTTAGCTTTCTTTTCTGCTGCTATTATTTTTCAAAGGAAGTGGGGATTTATGGGAAAGACAAGGACAGTGGTTACAGAGTGAAAATGCTGTGAGCCTGTGATGTCTGATAGGAAACTGAGGATCAAAAACCCCAGAGCATGAATTTCTGTGTCATTGTGTGAGACTTCAGATGATTTGGAGGTGGAGTTTGGAACAGTGTATTTATGGGATAGTTATCTTGACAATAGTAGGATAATTTGTTCTTTTACTACTGACATTTAAAAAGAATGCACACTACAGAATATATCCAATTATATCTGTGCTGTAAAATTGAGGGTAGGAAATCTGCAGGAAAAGGCTGTCTCTCTGAGATGTTGAGTGTATTTTTCTCACGAAATTGTAATTACCTTACTATGCACATGTTGGATGTATTTTAAGATTTTAAAAGACATTTTAAACTAAATTTAAAAAAAATTCTTATTTAACTGCTTTGATTTGCCTGTACGGTTAGGACATTTAACCTTGTTTTTACATTGCAGAAGCATGACTAAGTCTACTGTTAACATAAAGGTCTTGCACTTTCTTCTTGGTTTTCTCAGTGAACTGCAGTAGGTAGATCTGTTAACCATTTGTAAGGCAGAACATTTATCTATGTAAATGCTAAA
>NC_046156.1:152340330-152437830 GCF_011064425.1 Rattus rattus | reverse complement strand
AGATGTTTTGTTTAAGAGTGGGAATATCCCAACCAGCCTCAGGGAACTGATGGAAAAGAGAGAGAATAGACGGATGGAGTCTCCAGGGTGCATTTAATGCAGTGCTAGAATTATTCTACTCTAAGCAATTAAAAGCCAGCCATTATGGTCAGGCACCTTGTCATGTGCCTCAGTGAGGTTGGCTGTCGTTTTCCTGGGGAGAATGGATCATCTTTCTTATTCAAAGATTCCACTATTAAGTTGTTGATACACTTGGACCAAATTATTACTGTGCTTGTGTTAAGCACATGCTGCATAAGAAAGCCTTCCAGGGAGACCAAATGTGGGTGTACGTTTAGGAAAATTAGGCAGAATCTGTGCATGAGTAAACTCATGTAGATCGATGTTTTGAGGACAAGTGGACTGTAACCAGGTAGGTGAAGAAGGGTAGTATGGTTTGGTCAGAAAGATGTATGTGTGAGAGCTCAGAGGTGTGTACAGTCCAGATTAGAACTGTCTGTGTGTGTGTGTGTGTGTGTGTGTGTGTGTGTGTGTGTGTGTACTAGTGTTTCCATGGCTTAGAACAAAAGCTGCAGGCTCTCTCTCAATTCTGGAGACTCAAGGGCAGGCATTAGATGGTGGCAGAGTTGATTGTCTATTAGGAGACTCTACAGGCTGGTTTTGTGTGTCAACTTGACACAGGCTGGAGTTATCACGGAGAAAGCGCCTCCCTTGAAATGTCTCCATGAGATCCATTTAGGGCTCTGGTCCCTGGTCCCCTTCGTGGAGATCTCTCACCTGGCTGGGTGCCTGAGTCCAGGAGAAAGAAAGAGAAGTCAGGCAGGCGTTGTTCCACCTCTGTTTCAGGCTGGACTGAGTCAGCAGGAGACTGACTAGCTGACGAGGGGTGTAGGGGAGCTTCTGGTAGTGAATTCGGGAGAGCAGATCTCTTCCCCGAGCAGTGGTGTTACAGCTCTTCTGACAGAAGCTCTCAGACGATGGAATAATTCCTGCACACCTTTAATTCTGAACATGGCACTTAAATACACTTTTTTGTATTTAAGACGGGTCAGTGTGTGACAGCAGGTACTTCCTACTGCTTTAACCTGAGAGTTTGAGAAGACTTCATCTACATATCTGGGGAGGTGATCCTGTTTCTACTGATCTGTTTTGAGCCTACCTGACCTGTGGTCACGTCTTGACCTGTGGAGAAGGGACTAGGGCACTGTCTTGAGCCTATGTAACCTGTGGTTATGTCCTCACTTGTGGAGAAGGGGTTTGGGGCGTTGTCCTCTGTGACTGGTCTGTCTTGGGCCTATGTAACCTATAGTCATGTCCTCACCTATGGAGGAGGGGCTTGAGGCATTGCCCTAAATGACCGATCTGTCTCAAACCTCTCTACAGGGGTCTTTTGGGAGGGCATGGCTACGTGAGGCCCTAATGTCCTGGGAGAATGGGAATGCACCTGCCGTCACTTTTAGGGATCTCTTTTAGGGTCTCCTGGGGATTCGACCTATCTTGACCAAGAATCAGGGTACCTTTCACTGTCTGCCACCCCACAATCCATCTGTAAGGCATTTTCTCCATTAGTGATCAAGGGTGGGAGGGCCCGTTGTGGGTGGTGCCATCCCTGGGCTGGTAGTCTTGGGTTCTATAAGAGAGCAAGCTGAGCAAGCCAGTAAGCAGCACCCCTCCATGGCCTCTGCATCAGCTCCTGCTTCCTTGAGTTCCAGTCCTGATTTCTTTGCTGATGAGCAGCAATGTGGAGGTGTAAGCTGAATAAATCCTTTCCTCCCCAACTTACTTCTTGGTCATGCTGTTAGAAACTCTAAGACAGATACCGAGAGTAAACTTTTTGGTTGCTTCTCCCATAATTTTTCACAGCTTTTAAAAGTCCTTGGTGCTTTGGCCAGCACATATCACTTTAATATCTGCCTTTTGTTTTATGGTAAAAAAGCCAACTATCATCAGGAACTGTAATCCATTGTAACCTCACTGTAACCTGGTGAGATATGCAAAGTTTCTGGTTTCTAATAATTTTAAACCCATAGGCATCTGTGTTTACAATTTTACGGTTCTTTTTTTGAGAATGTAATTAAAGTCACAAGAGGAAGTGATGAGAAAAGGAACAAAGAGTCATGGGTAAGGCCAGGTGAGGTGTGCCATGGACTCTCACTCCTTCCCGCATGTGTCAGGAAAACACAGAGGCTCCCAAGTTGGATACTCAGTTTCTGCTTAGGAGTTTGGTGCAGTTATAGGGTGGACTGGAAGCAAGCAAGGGGCAAGAAAGGCAGGCCTGGTGCAGTAGGCCTGGCCCGAGGGCACAGAAGCGAAGGCAGTGAATTGCAGTGCTCGGGGGCATTATTCTTGCTAACCTGTGGAGTATGTGGGCAAATGTTCTGTCTGATATGAAGGAACAGCTCCCAATGGAGTTGGCACTATGGTTTTTTTGCATGTATTTTTGCATTTTTCTCTTTTTTCTGGATATTTTATTTACATTTTAAATGTTATCCCCTTTCCCAGTTTCCCTTCCAGAAACCCCCTATCCCATCCTCCCTCCCCCTGACTCTGTGCTTACCCACCCACCCACTCCTGTCTCCCCACCATGGAATTTCCCTACACTGGGGCATCAAGCCTTCACAGGGCCAAGGGCCTCTCCTCCCATTGATGCCCAACAAGGCCATCCTCTGCTATATATGCATCTGGAGCCATGGGTTGCTCCGTGTGTACTCTTTGGTTGGTGGTTTAGTTCCTGGAAGCTCTAGGGGGTTTGATTGGTTGATATTGTTGTTCTTCCTATAGGGTTTCTCTAACTTCTCCATTGGGGACCCTATGCTCAGTCCAATGGTTGGCTGTAAGCTTCGGCCTCTGTCAGGCTCTGGTAGAGCCTCTCAGAAGACAGCTGTATCAACCTCCTGTCAAAAAGCACTTCTCGGCATCCACAATAGTGACTGGGTTTGGTGTCTGTATTTGGGATGGATCCCCAGGTAGGGCAGTCTCTGGATGGCATTTCATTTAGTTTCTGCTTCATACTTTGTCTCCATATCTCCTCCCTTGAGTATTTTGTTCCCCCTTCTAAGTAGGTCTGAAGAATCAACGCTTTGGTCTTCCTTCTTGAGCTTCATGTGGTCTGAGCATTGTATTTTGGGTTTTCAGAGATTTTGGGCTAATATCCACTTATCAGTGAGTGCATACTATGTGTGTTCTTTTGTGACTGAGTTACCTCACTCAGGGTGATATTTTCTAGTTCCATCCATTTGCCTAAGAATTTCATGAAGTCATTGTTTTTAATAGCTGAGTAGTTCTCATTGTGTAAATTTTCTGTATCCATTACTTTGTTGAAGGACATCTGGGTTTTTTCAGTTTCTGGCTAGTATAAGTGAGGCTGCTATGAACATAGTAGAGCATGTGTCCTTGCTATATGTTGGAGCATCTTTTGGGTATCTGCCCAGGAATGGTATAGTTGGATCCTTATATTCCTCTGTCCAATTTTCTGAGGAACCGCCAGACTGATTTCCAGAGTGGTTGTACCAGTTTGCAATCCCACCAACAATGGGGGAATGTTCTTCTTTCTCCACATCCTCACCAGCATCTGTTGTCACTTGTTTTTGATCTTAGCCATTCTGACTGGTGTGAAGTGGAATTTCAGGGTTGTTTTGATTTGCATTTCCCTGATGACTAAGGATGTTGAACATTTCTTTAGGTGCTTTTTGGCCATTCGATACTCCTCAGCTGAGAATGTTTTGTTTAGCTCTGTACCCCATTTTTTAATAGGGTTATTTGCCTCTCTGGAGTCTAACTTCTTGAGTTCTTTGTATATTTTGGATATTAGCCCTCTATCAGATGTAGGATTGGTAAAGATCTTTTCCCAATCTGTTGGTTGCCGTTTTGTCCTATTCATAGTGTCCTTTGCCTTATAGAAGCTTTGCAATTTTATAAGGTCCCATTTGTCAATTCTTGATCTTAGATTATAAACCATTGGTGTTCTGTTTAGAAAAATTTTCCCTGTGTCCATATGTTCGAAGCTCTTCCCCAATTTCTTTTCTATTGGTTTGAGTGTATCTGATGGTTTTATGTGGAGGTCCTTGCTCTACTTGGACTTGAGCTTTGTACAGGGTGATAAGAATGGATCAATTTGCATTCTTTTACATGCTGACCACTAGTTGAACCAGCTCCATTTGTTGAAAATACTGTCTTTTTTTTCCATGGGAAGGTTTTAGCTCCTTTGTCAAACATCAAGTGACCATAGGTGTATGGGTTCATTTCTGGGTCTTCAGTTCTATTCCATTGAACTGCCTGTCTGTATCAATACCATGCAGTTTTATCAAGATTGCTCTGTAATACAGCTTGAAGTCAGGGATGGAATTCTGGGTCCTGTTTAAGTATCCAGTTTGTTAGTCTATGTCTTTTTATTGGAGAATTGAGTCCATTGATGTTAAGAGATATTAAGGGATAGTAATTTTTTTGCTTCCTGTTATTTTTGTTGTTGGTGGTGGAACTTTGTTTGTGTGGGTATCTTCTTTTGGGTTTGTTGAAAGTTTTCTTTCTTTTTTTTAGGGTGTAGTTTCCCTCCTTGTGTTGGAGTTTTCCATCTATTATCCTTTGGAGTGCTGGATTTGTAGAACGATATTGTGTAAATTTGGTTTTGTCATGGAATACCTTGGTTTCTCCATCTATGTTAATTGAGAGTTTTGCTGGATATAGTAGCCTGGGTTGGCATTTGTGATCTCTTAGAGTCTGTATGACATCTGCCCAGGATCTTCTGGCTTTCACAGTCTCTGTTGAGAAGTCTGGTGTGATTCTGATAGGTCTGCCTTTATATGTTACTTGACTTTTTTCCCTTACTGCTTTTAATATTCTTTCTTTGTTTAGTGCATTTTGTGTTTTTGACTATTATGTGTCAGGAGGAATTTCTTTTCTGGTCCAATCTATTTGGAGTTCTGTAGACTTCTTGTATGTTCATGGGCATGTCTTTCTTTAGGTTAGGGAAGTTTTCTTCTATAATTTTGTTGAAGATATTTACTGTCTCTTTAAGTTGGGAATATTTGCTCTCTTCTATACATATTATCCTTAGGTTTGGTCTTCTCATTGTGTCCTAGATTTCCTGCATGTTTTGGGCTAGGAGCTTTTTGGCATTTTGCATTTTCTTTGACTATTGTGTCAATGTTTTCTATGGTATCTTCTGAACCTGAGATTCTCTCTTTTATATTCTGTTGGTGATGCTCGAATCTATGACTCCTGATCCCTTTCTTAGGTTTTTCTATCTCCAGGGTTGTCTCCCTTTGTGATTCTTTATTGTTTCTATTTCCATTTTTAGATACTGGATGGTTTTGTTCAATTCCTTCACCTGCTTGGTTGTGTTTTCCTGTAATTTTTTAAGGGATTTTTTGAGTTTCCTCTTTTAAGGACTTCTACTTGTTTACCTGTGTTGTCTTTTATTTCTTTAAGGGAGTTATTTGTGTCCTTCTTAAAGTCCTCTAATATCATCACCCTGAGATGTGATTTTTAAATCAGAATCTCTCTTTTCCAGGTTGTTGGGTATCCAGGCTTTGCTGTGGTAGGTGAACTGGGTTTTGCTGATGCCAAGTAGCTTTGATTTCTGTTGCCTAGGTTTTTGCACTTGCCTCTCGCCATCTGGTTATCTCTTGTGTTAGCTGGTCTTGCTGTCTCTCACTGGAGCCTGTCCTGCCTGTGAGCCCGTGATCCTAGTTGTGTTAACACTCCTGGGAGACCAGTTCTCTCTGGGTGGGATTTGGATGTAACCCTGTGTCACAGGGTTAGCTCTGAGGCACTGATGGAAACCTGAAGGATCCTGTCCCTGGGTGCTCCATGGTTCCCGTGACCTGTGGTCTCCTGGCAGATCCCTCTTTGGCCAGTTATTGAAGAAAAAGTGTTGGTCTCACCTGTGAACTTAGGAGTGACAGCACTCCTCAGAGACCAACTCTCTCCAGGAGGGATTTAGGTACAGAGACCTGTGCTACAGGGTTAACTCCGGGGTGCAGATGGAGACTAGAAGCCTCTTTCTTTTTTTATACATTTTACTTTCACTCTACTCTGCTGGCTTTGTTGTTGTTGCTATTTGCTTGAGATATGGACTTGCTATGTAAAAAAGGCTAGTCCAGAACTCATTCTGCATCACAGGCTCGTTTCAAGACTGTAATTTTCCTACTGTATCCCTCCAAGTGCTGGGATTACAGACATTTGCAATTATAGCTGGTATGTCTAACAGTTTTATTAAGGCTGACACTGAAGACAGTCTAAAGCATTGTTTCTTTTCTGGCAGTAGTTCGTCTTTGTGTTTATATTTACCAACAGGTCATCTTTAAATAAAAAAGAATATATATCAGGAAGGAAGTCCTTCAGTCATTTAAGGAAATATTTCTGCTGTAGTACTGGGATTTTTGTCTTCAACAGAAGATCTTTTCACAGTCTCAGGTTGAGGAGCAAAGGTTGTTTGTCTCCTGGTTTGTAGGCTAAATGCCTACTTATCTTTAGCCTCTGCGTGACAGTCACTTCTGCAGATAATGCTTCCTTTGCCTGTTTGTTTGTTTCCATCACAAAGTTGGTAGGTACAGCCAGAAAATGTACAAAATCAGGTCTAAATTTTATAAAATTATAAATACCAAACGTGAGAGAAGAGACTGACGCTTAAGAGGCACTGGCCTCTCAGTGAATTGAGTCAGTATATAACTAAGGAGGCCTTAAGAATGGTGTTTTTGCTGGTTTACTTTTTAAAACCAAAGACCATTGTCTTGATGCCATTTTGCTTGTCACATACATGGGTAGAGATGCGGAATGGGTGCCTTCCTTTAATGACTGATACATACAAGGAATTTGATCTTAGTTCTGTCTTCCATAAAGCGTTCCATCAGGATCTAGGTCTTGAACTGTAGACAGCATGCTCTTCTCATGGCACAGCATTGCCCAGAGACTGAAGGGAAATGAACAGAATAGGGGTTGGATTTGATCAGAAGACACAGGAGTCTCTTCTCCTGGAGAGATCACTGCCCTTGGCACAGAATCGGAATTACTTTGCCATGGCTTTGTTCTCATCATCATATTGATCAGGCCGTTCCTAATTCCAACCCAATAATCATGTGGTATGGATTTACAGCCTCTTTGCAAACTCCATGTTGCTTGAGGATTTTAGATATTTTTCTCTTCCATCAGGATATTTGTATGAAGTATTCCCTTTAGAAATAAGTTCAGCCTTTTAGAGTTTGGATGAGTTGGAATTGATTGAGGTTCCAGCTATAGATTTTAAAGTTAGCTTTTGGCTGTTGCTTTGAAAAGGCTTTATGTCCTGTTTTGCCCTCTGTTTTATGATTTGTGTCTTAACTTGTAATGGGAAGGGTAACATCGGCAAAGGGCACAGAGGAGAGGTATTTCTTCTTTTTATATGAACATTGCTATCTTTTTCATCTTCTAACATAGATCTATGATCGGATTCTGTCAATTTCCTCTCGGGAGGGCGAGACGATTGAATTGGACAAGCCCGTGATGGCAGAGGGCAATGTGGAGGTCTGGCTTAATTCTCTGCTGGAGGAATCTCAGTCCTCATTACATCTTGTGATTCGCCAGGCAGCTGCAAATATTCAAGAATCTGGTTTCCACTTGATTGAATTTCTTTCTTCCTTCCCTGCTCAGGTCAGTAGATTCAAATTGGAAAGTATTATTTTTTTGATAAAACAGTCATTTTAAATCTTAGATATTGCCTATTTCGGCCTCATAAATGGAGCATTTTTAGTCTGACCAAATATTAAGATTTTCATAATGACTTACCAAATATGAATAAGCTTAAAGATTTCATATTACCCAATAGTCTCCTCTCCTGGAGAGGTCATTGGCCTTGGCACAGAATCGGAATTACTTTGTCATGGCTTCGTTGGTCATATATAATTGTATACTTAAATATGGCTTGGGGTGATAGATACCTAACATATTTTTTAACTTAAAACAGTTTTTCTCTTATGAAGTCTTCTTATGTAGTAATGACATAGATCATAAATATGTACTCAGAGTACACTTTACTAGAAAAATATTCTTTAGTATTAAAATACAGGAAACAAGTTCTTCTAGTCCTTGTGATCAGTAAAGATTTTTATGAGTGTCTACTATATACAAATACTACCCCCATTTGAGTAAAACCAACTTAATTCCTTTATATACAAATACTACCCCCATTTGAATAAAGCCAACTTAATTCTTTACCTGAAAATGACTTTAAAATCTATTTGGAAAGAAGTATGAACTAAACATGTGTAACCTAAGATCCCAGGAGAGACACAGACTCCTTACAGTGCTTTCTGCATTAACCCACTAAATAAACAACATGAATTGTGCCAGTGGACTTTGAAACAAATCAAAGAAGTTGATATCATCAAGGCCATCCATTCATGTATTAACTATGGTGATGATTATGCTGTGATTTCTTTATAAATTTTGATTTCCATACAAGTTGTAACTATACTATATACATTCTCTCTGTCTGTCTGTCTGTCTCTGTCTGTCTGTCTCTCTCGCTCACTGTTATTGTTGTTATTGTTGTTTAAAACTTCTACAAGGTTGGATTATTAGGAATTCAAATGCTATGGACCCGAGACTCAGAAGAAGCCCTTCAAAATGCCAAGTTTGATAAGAAAATCATGCAGAAGACCAACCAGTCCTTCCTAGAGTTACTGAACATGCTGATTGAGATGACCACAAAGGACCTGAGTTCCATGGAGCGGGTTAAATATGAAACTCTGATTACTATTCATGTGCACCAAAGGGACATCTTTGATGACCTGGTAAATGCTTTATAAATGTTGTTTCATATACAGAAAAGCAAACTCTAGACGCCATCTGTGTTCACCCACCGGATTGATTAGATTGAATTCGTGAAAAGGTCAGATTCCTGCAGAGGCTTACTGATATCAGACTGCACATGTCAGACTGTCTTTTCGGCCTTAAGCTGGAAATTTTAGTCATATTCCAATAATCTATACTACATCACTGGGGGAATGAGATATTACTTTAAAATTCTTGGTTGTTATTTTAGAAGCTAAAATGTCATGCAGCATCCCCCAAAAGCTTTTCTCTGTCTTGTTTCCTTTGTACTCATTGGTCAAACATCACTGCTTTCTTGGGGGCAGATATAATAAACACATGGGTGGTAGAGCCGTTTAGTGTTTCTTTGGGGGATTTGACAAATCCCATCCCTCACACGTTGTTTGCAAACACAAGTTACTTATGTTGTTGATTGCAGAGTGGCCCTTCACACCACAGCCGATGTAACGAGGAGCGAATGGAAAGGCAGATGCTTAGCTACTGTTACTCAGCTGTGGAAGGAATTTAGGGTTGTCCACTTCTATAGAATGTACTATCAGGGGAAAGGCAAGAAGTGCTTAGGTGCATGGTTTTCTGGATTGGATCTCCGCCCTGTTATGTTAGAGACGATTATGAAAGATTGGCCTTGATGTGGTGGAACCAAGACTGCATTTTCAAATGGCTTTGTGCTAATCTTCTAAGCAGTGTTTGGCTCTTAGAGAAATAAGGAATGGGCACAGGGCAATTTTAGACTTTTTATTTGCCAAAAAGAAATAAGTAAAGTGTCTTAAAAGTTTAGTAAAAATTTTTGACAAAACATCACCATTGAAATGTTAGGATGTTTGGACCATTGAGAATTTCATAGAAAAAAAAAAAAAGAAAAGAAAAAAACATACGCAAAAAGATTTGATCTTATTAAGAGCTTACTTTTTTTTTTGTAACGGGATTACTGTATCTCACAGATTGAATCTCATGTTTCAGATAATTTGGAACTATGCAGGAAGGGCTAACAGTTATAGAAGCGACTCCTACAATTGAACTGTAACACCATTTCATGTTGAGGAGGGTAGCTGGAGTGGCCTTGACTCCTCCCACTCTCCTAGCACCACAAGTTACTTTTTTTACTTTTTGGTTGATCAGCAACTGACTGAGTCCTGTGATAGAGTTTACCCCCTATCCACTTTGTGATCTGTGCAAATGCTAATGTGTCTACTTAGCAAGAGACTCCTCTCAGGTCTAACGCACAGCATCTTTTGAATTTCAGTGTCACATGCACGTCAAGAGCCCTACGGACTTTGAGTGGCTGAAACAGTGCAGGTTTTATTTTAAGGAGGATTCTGACAAGACGATGATCCACATCACAGACGTGGCTTTCACATACCAGAATGAGTTTTTAGGCTGCACTGACAGACTTGTCATAACTCCGCTCACAGACAGGTGATGGGGGGATTTTGCGTTTCCATAGCCATTCTATCTCTTGGGTGGCTCAGGGGGCTTTTTTTGCCAACAGCTCTTTTATCGAAAGGCCTTTCAAAGTTAGTATTTCTGACTTTGCACCTGTGTCTTCACATGGGAGTCAGGTTGGTGGCCAAAACAAACCCGGTTTCTCTTGCCTTCAGTCTTACAAAGGCAAAGTGGAAATGCCCCAGGGAACATCGAGTGGACGAGGAAGGAATTAATTACTGTGTGCTGCTAGGTGTGAATCACAGTGGGCATCAAAGGTGACTTTATTAACTTCAGCACCTCTTGTTCTTCCCAGGAACAATTAAGGTGTTTATTTTATTTTATTTTATTTTTGTTTTTGTTTTTTGTTTTTTTTTAAGGCAGAAGAAAGTTGAAGGAAGCACAATTGAAACCCAGCTGAGGACTGGTGTGGGTGTGCGGGAGGATGTGGGCTTTGTCATTTCTCTTCCCTTTGCCTGTCACTTGCCATTTATGCTGGTTAATTACAATTGTCAGCTTGAGTGGAGTAAGAGACACCCAGACCGTCCATCATCAATACCTCCAGTTGTCTTTAGGGCTTTTTCCACAGAGAGCTAGCTGAGAATGGACTACGGCCTCAGAATGAAAAAGAGAAAGCCGGCTGAGTACCAGCGCCCACCTCTCTGTTTCCTGACACAGTGAGATTCAGGATTTCCTCTCTGAGGACACCGCCAGTGTCCACTCTCTGTGAGGTCGTAGGAAGTATTATGTAATGCTGTCGCTTCGGTCTCGAAAAGCCTCCGGTCTCCCTTTATTTTCCGTCCCGTTTCTGTGTTCTCCGTGAGACACTAAACCGCACGCCCCCCGCCCCCCATACAGTTTCTTTCTACCTTGCTTGTCTCGAAAGTATTATGTCCAGAATTCTGTTAAATTCATACTGTTATCATAACAGATCACTACAAGTTCAGATGCTTAAACCACACAAATGAACCCTTCGGTAAATCTTAAGGGCTGCATTCCTCCGTGGAGACACAAGGGGGCACCCTTTCCCACCTTTGAGCAGAAGTCATTCCAGCTCCGGGAAGCTGCTTTGTCGCTTGCTGGTGGATCCTTCCTTCACACAGAGAAGCACAAGCAGTGGGGTGAATTCATGCCCTGTTGTCCAGCACCCCATCTTCACCCTTGTGCCTTTGAGATACTTTTTCTGTCTCCTGCTTCCCCAGAACAGATTGAATCCAGGCAACCCAGGATAATCTGTCCAACCCAAGGTCCTCACACTGATACCAATACTTCTTCATGTGCATCCTCTTGGTGCTTTCTGCTCCGTCACACATTGGGGTTCTTGTCTCCAGCTGCACTGTACAGATCTTGCATGGTTTTGAAGAGCATGTAAATGCTGACCCCAGACCACACACGGCCACAGCGCCTTCCCTGAGCTCCCGGCAGGTGTATCTATCTACTGGCTGACATGCCATGCCGTCTGGATGCTTATAGACTATTTACCTACAGAATGTTTCAGTAGCTCTCATCCTTTTCATTCTAGTCATTGGCTATTCTATTTTAACCCTGTGGTAGTGTCCACATCCTAACTCTGGAATCTTCTACCCTGACTTCACCAAGGTAGAAATCTTTGGTGTACCCTTGATGTCTGTCCTCCTCTGCTCTCTGTTACTCAGTCCATGATCAGCATGTGGAGGTGACAGTGTTTTTTAACCCTTTTTTTGGTAAAACTTTTGTGATCCACCACAATCCCTGATCTAGACTATTGGCGTAGTCTCTTAGCTGTTTTCCCTCCATTGTGCCCTGTTTTCTGTTCCCAGTATGGACAGAAATGTAAGAAAGATTGTGTCACTGCTTTACCTCCAACCTTCTACTTTGGCTCCATCTCAGCGAGTCTAGGCTATGGTCACATCAGCTTAGGAAGCCTGGCACAGGTCACCCTGGCCACATCTGTCTTTCCTTCCTTAGTCACTTTCATCTACATACTCTTTTTTTGGGGGGGGGGCTTTCCTTTCCTTTTTCCCTTACCCTTTCCTTTCTCCTTTCTTTTCTTTTCCTTTCCTTTCCTTTTTGCTTTTCCCTTTCCTTTCCTTTTTCCCATTCCTCCTTTCTTTCCTTTCCTTTCCTTTCCTTTCCTTTCTTTTCCTTTCCTTTCCTTTCCCTTCCCTTCCCTTCCCTTCTCTTCCTTTCCCTTCCCTTCCCTTCCCTTCTCTTCCTTTCCCTTCCCTTCCCTTCCCTTCCCTTCCCATAGTGATCACAGCTTCCAAGTCCCCTTCTCTCCTCCCAGTTCCACCTTGAAAACATTCTTTAGAGAAACAGAAGCTTCCTCCCCCCCTCCCCATGGGTACCAACCCACCCTGACACATCAAGTTGAAGCAGAACTAAGCACATTCTCTCCCACTGAGGTTGGACAAGACAGTCTACCTAGGGGAAGGGGGATTCTACAGACAACTATTTAGAGACAGCCCCTGCTTCAATTGCTAGGGGTCCACATGAAGACCAAGCTGCACATCTGCTACAAATGTGCAGGGGCCTAGGTCCAGCCCATGTATGTACAAGGTTGGTGGTTCAGTCTCTGTGAGCCCACCTAGACCCAGGTTAGTTGACTCTGTAGGTGTTTGTGTATTGTTCTTGACCCATCCGGCCAACTCGGTTCTGTGCTCCCCTCTTCCATAGGACTTCTATGGGGTTTTCCTCAAACAGACTGAGCACAGTTTCTGCTCTGACTGGTAGAGAATGGTGTGACTTCTTTACTGCCTTCCTTTCTCTGCTCAGATGTCACCTCAGGGCTATCTTGTGACTCACATTAGACAGGTGAAGTGAGTCTTAGTCTCCACGACATGCGTCCCCGGGTTATCATTAACCTGTTTTCTTCCTTGAAACTGCAAGTCCCATGCGTTAGGCTTGCAAGATGTACTCATTGAAGTAACCTGTCTCATAATAGTTGCTAAATAAATAATTCCTGGAAGAACAGAAGTAGTTAGCTTTTTCACAATGAAGTTAAACAGATGAAGAGAAAGTAGAAAGTTGGGAGGGGGAAGCTCTTCTGGTTTTAAAAATTATTAGTTCATTTTATATTCTTATGCACACATTGGATATCTAATTGTCAAAATCTGAATTTTCATATACATGTGTGAGGTTCAATCTTCTTTGTTTCTTGATTGTTTCACCATTAAAAACCCGAAAGGCTTGACAGCAAAGCGAATATTTGCAACCTTAAGCGTGGACAGTGGTAAAATTCGTTTTAGATTTCCTCCCCAGTGCTCACGTCCTGCGTCTCTTCAGCTTGAATGTGTGAGAGAAGTGAGGCGTCATTTGTGGCTGGTGGTTCAGAGTATGAGGCTTTCTGCCCTTTTACAGGGAGAAAGCGCCTCACTGAAACAAACACTCTATAGGGTGTGATTTTGGAGGCCTTGGCATGTACTGTCAGCCGGTGCTGACTGACCTGTGAAATCCGACAGCCATGACGGCTCTCTCAGCTGCAGAGCTTCCCATCACATGCATACATTTCAGACATTTCAGATGGTCAAATGGCCATCACAACACGATAAAAATATACATGGCCTTCCTGTGAAACTCATGGTGATGGTAAGGACCACGCTCCTTCCACTTCTGAGCACACAGAGGCCAGATTGACTTCACTACTGCTGCTATGCAGGCAGAGACCAGACGAAACCAAGGGCATGTGTAGCATCCTTGCTGACAGAGGTACTGAAAAGCACAATGCGTTTTCTCCCAATACAGTGAAATAGTTTCTGTGACTACTTGACTCTGCCCTTAATCCCTGTGGGGTCTTGGGCGGGACCTCTGACCCCTCTCACTTATTTTTCGGAATACTTGTATGGACTGTATAGACCATGCATGAAAATCTTTCTGCCTTAGCTGCTTTGCAGTAGAAGTGACATAAACCCGATAGAAGAATTCAGATAATTTATTTTGACTCATGAACTAAAGTCAGCTTGGGCTGACTATTTCTAGGTTCACCTGAACTACATAGTGGGATTCGACAGAGAGACAGACACACAGACACAGACAGACAGACACACACAGACACACACACACACACAGAGACAGAGAGACAGAGAGATAGAGAGAGAGACAGAAAGAGACAGAGGTAGGGAAACACAGAAACAGAGACAGACATAGAAGACATAGACAGACAGAAACACAGAGACAGAGTAGAAGACAGAGCCAGAGAGAGAAAAGGCAGGGGCAGAGAGACAGGGCGTCTGTCCATAATTCCCTTCCTCTAGGCACTTGAGTACAACATAATGATTATGAGACTATGGTGAGCTTATTCACCTCATGACAGACAGGAGGCCTGCAGAGGGAGGAATGTAGGTGGAAGAAGGCAAGATACATCCTTAAGAACACTGGCAGTCACCTGATTCCTCCATTAGGCTTCCCTTGCTACCTTTTACCACCCCCAATGATTCCAGCATACTCTGAGTCCACCAGGAAATTAATGCATGGGTTAGGACAGAGGCCCGAAGAGTCTATCACTGCTCCCCAGATAGTTACCTAACAGCTGGATTACCAATTATATGAATTTTGGTGGGGAACATTTCATACTAAAATCATGATATCTCCCTTCTCTGTGGGGAGTATGTTCCAGGATCCTCAGCAGATGCCTGAACCATGAACAGTATTCAACACTATGGATATTATTTTTCTCTTATACGTACAAATTCATGTTGAGATGTGATTTATAAATTATGCATAGCAGGAGACCATCAGTAACTAATGATAAAATGAATTGTAGTAAAAGTTCTACACATATGTCTTTGTCTCTCTTAAAACACTCATTCTACAGATAATCTTTATCTTTAGATAATGGCAATAATAATCATTATCTTTAGATAATGGCAACTTCAGGAGATGAATGCACGGAGGAGGAGGAATTGTATGTACCCAGAAAAGTATGTGGATGATGCTCTCTCCCTACCCTTCCTTTTGTCTTTCTCTGTCTCTCTCTGTATCCATCTCTCTCTCCCCATTCTGATGCCTCTCTCTGCGTCTTTCTCTTTGTCTCTCACTATTTATCTTTGTTTCTCTGCCTCTGTTTGTCTCCATCTCTCTCTCTCCACCTTCTGCTTCTCTGTGTGTCTGTCTTTCTCTGTCATTGTCTCTTTCTCTGTGTCTCTGTCTATGTCTCTGTGTCTTTGTGTCTCTGTCTCTCTCTCTCTGTGTATGTATGTGTCTGTCTGTCTGTCTGTCTGTCTGGAATCCTACTATAAAGTTCAGGTGGACCTGGAAATATGAAGCTAATCATTGTTCATTTGCCTTAGCCTACTGCATTATTTGTTCTGCGTTGGCCTACTGAATGCTGCATTACAGGAGTGTACCACTACGAGGGCTCATTGCTTTTCTTAAACCATGGAATATACATTGTTTAGCGACCTTTTCTATCGGCTCCCCTAAAGCACTTAAGTGTGTCCTAGTTCAAAGTCTGTAACTAACTCCCTTTCTCAACAAAGGGAAATCCTTGCTGGTACACAGGCCCTGTTGCTTTCCTTTAGAAACTCTTGAGCATTTTAGAAATGTGTGGAAAGCACTTCTCTTTTATGCGATAAGAAGCCTGTGAAATGTTATGGATACTCAATTGCAATGATAGCAACAAAGTTGCCTGACCATAGGTTTGAAGAGCTCTGCAGGACAGCAATGAGTAGCTGGAGTTGGTTCCTCCTCTCTAGAGGCTGGATGTGCCCTGAGTCTAACAGAAAGGACTTGGCTAGCAGCGATGGGCTAGACTAAGCGTCAGCTCTTCTCTTGAGACCCAAAGCAGTTATTCTACTGAGGGAGCATCTTTCCTCATTTGTGAGATGGGACCAGGGACTTCCATTCTTGCAGGTTTCTCTGGGGTTTTAACATGGAGAGCATCAGATAGGCGGTGGTTGTTCAAGATTGCTTTGAAAGAATAGTGGCACTCAAAGAGGGAATTAAGTCTTTGGCTAGAAGGAAAACTTGATGGGAGGGCAAGTGTCCATCTGGTTTCTCACCAGGCTTTTTCCTCCTTGGCCGGGCTGGTTGCTCACTTGGTTTTCAGGAACTTTTTTCTAGTGGAGAGCCTGGCAGGCTCCAGTCTGCATACTTGATGTTCACTTCACTGGGTGTCTTTCTTTCTGAGTTCTCTCTCAGGTTCATATGAACACTTTTATATTCAGCCATAGGAAACAAAACTGGGCCAGCTTACAAATTATTTTCTTTGGCAACACCAGATGGTGCTGGGAATCAAGTAATCTACCATCAGATTTCCAGGGTAAAATTTTTCCTTTACAAGATTTCTTATATTTGCTCACCAAGCCTTTCACGTGTTATCCTCGTATGAGATGTGGAAGGAATTCTAGGTGCTCGCAGGCTGACTCGCCGTGTTATTATCCAGCAATGTGTTGTTTAAAACTGAGGTTTTGCGGGGCTGAGGTGACTCAGGGCTTGAGGGCGCTTGTTGCTCTTGCAGAGGATCTGACTTCCCTTCCTAGTTAGCTGCATCACAACGCATGGCTCTCTGTAGGCCCAGTGCCTTCCTTCCTGTGATCTCTGTAGGCTCCTGCTCACACATGGTGCACATAATCTTACACGCACTACATTCACACTCGAAAAACTTTAAACTACATCAAGGATATGGAATTATGAGCTCGTAGATTTAAAAGACAGTGAACCTATTTAAGTGATTCCCAATCTGATGAACAGAATGTATTTTTTTTTCTCTTTTTCTCATCTTTGAATTGAACTCAGTGTTTGGGCATGTTAGTCCCACACTCTCCTGTTCAGCTACATCCCAAGGTTTTGAGATTTTGGGAGACAGGACCTCACTGTACAGCTCGAGCGGACTTTGAACCCACTGTGTACCCAAGCTGGTCTTGATTTCACGATTCTTCTGCTTCTTGGAATTCAACTCCTGTTACCATGACCTGTTTGTTTGTTTTTAGTTTTTCAAAACAAAATTTCTTCTGTATTTTTGAGGTTTACAACCTAATGTAGCAGACAGGGATAGTAAGTAGTTACTTCCATGACGTAGGTCAGCGTAGCTGGCAGCTCACTGTTACTTATCTTGGAGAGAAGCTTAGATAAATCTACAAATTTCTTATGATGACTACGTACAACATAGTCTTACTAACTATAATCCTATAAGATAATTGCATATCTGCTATCTATATTTACCGACCCTACAAAGTTGATAGGAATCATCTATCTTACTTATCTCTTATCTCCATTTCTGCCTCTGGTCATTATTGATTTATTCTCTATGCGGTCTGCTTACCTTCTTCCTAGCATGTGATTGAGATCATTATGTCTTTTGGTGTCTGGCTTAAGTAAACTTAGCAAAATTTCCTCTGTCTTGCACACTGAATGTTAGGATTTTCTTCTTTTAAAAATTAATTAATTAATAAATCAATTAATTAATTTTGTATCTGACTACATTTTACCCTCCTCCTCTCCTCCCAGTCTTTCCCCCTTTCCTTCCTTCCCACACTTATCCCTCCTCTGTTTCTCTTCAGAAATGGGTAGGCCTTCCACGGATATCAACCAGTCCTCACATATCAAGTTGCAGTAAGATGTGGGACATCCTCTCCTATTGAGGCCAGACAAGGCAGCCCAGTAGGAGGAAAAGCACCAGAGGGCGGCACTGGGATCATAGACAGCCCCTGCCCACTGTTAGGAGTCTCACATGAAGACCAAGCTGCATGACTGCAGGCTATGGCAGAGGAGCTAGGTCAGTCCCATGCAGGCTCTGGTTGGAGTTCAGGCTTGGGAGCCCACGTAGTTAGTGGACTTTGTGCGGATTCCTGTGGTATCTTTAATCTCTCTGGCTCCTGTAATCTTTTTTCCTCCTCTTCTGCAGAGTTCCTCAAGCTCTGCCTAGTGTTTGGCTATGAGTCTCTGCACCTGTTTCTGTCAGTTGCTGGGTGAAATCTCTCTAGGCTCCTGTCTGCAACTATAGCAGAGTATCATTAATAAGTGTCAGGGCGGGCTCCCTCTCATGGCATGGGTCTCAAGATGGACCAGTCATTGGTTGGCCCTTCCTTCAATTTCTGCTCCATTTTCACCCTGGCCCATCTTGTAGGCAGGACAAATTAATTGTAGGTCAAAGATTTTTGTGGCTGGGTTGTTCCAATCCCTCCACTGGAATTCCTCCATTCTTGTCTGGTTACAGGACATGGCCAGTGTGGGGCTCCATATCCCCATTGCTAGTTTTAGCTAGAGCCACCCTCCTGGGAGGTTCCATTGTCCGAGGTTTCTAGCTCATCCCAGAGATGCCCTCTTATTGATTTCATTTCTCATTCCCTCTTCTGTCCTCCCCACACTTGGTCCCTCCAGGTTCCCTCTCGACTTCATCTCCCACCCAGTTCCCTCCCTCTACCTACCCTAACAATATCTATTATTTTCTCTTAATGAGATTCAAGCATCTTCCCTTCAGCTCTCCTTGTTCCCTCCTTGTTAATTAACTCCTGTGGGTCTGTGGATTGTAGCACAGTTACCCTATACTTTATGGCCATATGTGTTTGTCTTTCTGGGTCTGGGTTACCTCACTCAGGATGATATTTTCTAGTTCCGTCCATTTGGAATTCTAATTTTATGATGTCACTGTTTATAAAAGCTGATTAATATTCCATGTGGAAATATACTACATTTTCTTTATCTAGTTTCATTTGAGGGACATCTAGGTTGTTTCCAGTTTCTGTCTAATGGGAATGAAGTTTGTATGAACATAGTTGAGCAAGTGTCCTTGTAGTATGGTGGAGCATCCTTTGGGTTTATACCTAAGAGAGACATAGCTAGGTCTTGAGGTAGATCTGTTCCCAATTTTCTGAGAAACCACCAAACTGGTTTTCAAAGTGGCTATACAGGCTTGCACTCCCACCAGCAGTAGGGGAGTGATCCCCTTGCTCCACATCTTCTTCAGCATGAGCTGTTACTTAGGTTTTTGATCTTTGGCGTATATATAAGGTGGACCCTTAGTTGTTTTCTTTTCCTATTTTTTTTTTTAGGATGAAGTGTTACTTTATTTTTTATTTTATTATTAATCATTCCATTCATTTACATCTAAAATGATACCTGATTTCCTGGTTACCCCCTCCCCCAGCTCCCCCAGCCCATATTCGCCCTCCCCCTTCCCCCTTTGCCTGTATGAGAGTGCTCCCCTATCTACTCACATTCTCCTGCCCTACCACTCCAGCATCCTCCCTAAGCTGGGGCATCAAACTACCCTGGGGCCAAGGGCCTCCTCTCCTGTTGCTGTCAGGCAAGGCCATCCTCTGCTACATGTGATCTGGAGCCATGGATCCCTCTAGGTACAATCCTTGGTTGGTGGTCTAGATTCTGGGAGAACTGGGTGGTCGGGCCAGCCTATGCTGTTCTTCCGATGGGGTTGTAATCCTCCTCCGCTCCCCCAGTCCTTCCCTAGCTCCTCCACCAGGTTTGTTGAGCTCCTTCTGATGGTTGGCTCCAAACATCCACATCTGCATTGGTCAGTTGCTGGCTGGACTTCCTCAGGAACTGCCACAGTAGGTTCCTGTCAGCAAGCATCTCTTGACCACGGCAACAGTGTTGGGTTTGGTGTCTGCAGACCTGATGGATCCTCAGGTGGGGCAGTCCCTGGTTGGCCCTTCCTTAGGTCTCTGTTCCACTTTTTTGGTCCCTGTTTTTCTTTTGGACAGGAACATTTCTGGGTTAAAAATTTTGAGATGGGTGGGTGTCCCCATCCCTCGACTGGGGACAGTGTCCATCTGTTGCATGTGGTCTTTTTGGGATCTATCTTCTCTGTGCAGTTCAGCTAAAGTCATTCCTGTTGGGTCCTGGGAGCCTCACTTTCCTACTATTATTATGTGAGGTTCAATGTGTACTTTGAGCTTCAGTAACATTTTTATTATAAATGTGAGTGCCTTGCTTTTGGGGCATAGATGATCAGAATTGAGAGTTCATCTTGGTGCATTTTTCCTTTGATGAGTATGCAGTGTCCTTCCTTATCTTTTTTGATAACTTTTGGTTGAAAGTCTATTTTGGTGGATACTAGATTGGCCATTCCAGCTTGCTTCTTTGGACCATTTGCTTGGAAATTTTTTTCTTATCCTTTCACTTTGATGTAGTCTCTGTCTTTGACTCTGAGTTGTGTTTTCTGTATGCAGCAAATGCTGGATTCTGTTTGTGTATTTAGTTTGTTAACATACGTCTTTTTACTGGGAAATTTGATATTGAGAGATATTAGGGACTAATGATTGTGGTATAATGTTTGTGTATTTCTCTTATTTTGGCTTTGTTGTGAAAAGATTACTTTCTTGCATTTTCTAGTGTATAGTTTCCCTCCTTGTGTTGAACTTTTCTTTTTATTATCTTCTATATGGCTGGGTTTGTGGGAAGATATGGTTTAAATTTGGTTTTGTCTTGGAATACCTTGGTTTCTCCATCTAAGGTAATTGAGAGTTTTGCTGGGTATAGTAGCCTGGGCTGGCATTTGTGTTATCTTAGGATCTGTATGACATCTATCTAGGATCTTCTGGCTTTTAGAATGTCTTTTGAGAAATCTAGTGTAATTCTGATAGGTCTGCCTTTATATCTTACTTGACCTTTCCTTCTTATTGCTTTCAATATTCTTTCTATGTTCTGTACATTTGGTGTTTTAATTATTATGTGATGAAAGGAATTTCTTTCCTGGTCCCTTCCATTTGGTGTTCTGTAGGCTTCTTTTATGTTTAGGGGCATTTCTTTTTTTAGGTTAGGAAAAAAATTTTTTTTCTGTAATTTTGTTAGAAATGTTTGCTGGCCCTTTGAGTTGTGAATCTTTTCCCTCTCTTCTACACCTATTATTCTCAGGTTTAGTCTTTTCATTGTGTCCTGGCTTTCTTGAATGTTTTGAGATAGGAGCTTTTTGCTTTTTGTATTTTCCTTGACTGTCCATCTCCATGACTGTCTCCCTTTGAGTTTTCTTTAATGTTTCTATTTCCATTTTTAGATTCTGGACGGTTTTGTTCAACTCCTTTACCTGTTTGATTGTGTTCTCCTGTATTTCTTTAAGGGAGTTATTTATGTCCTCCTTAAAGTCCTCTATTGTCTTTGTGAAGTGAGAGTTTAGATCTGAATCTTGCTATACAGGTGTGTTGTGGTATCCAGGACTTCCTGTGGTGGGAGAACTGGGTTCTGACATTGCCAAGTCAAATTGGTTTCTGTTGCTTACGTTCTTGCACTTGCTTCTTGCCATCTGGTTATCTCTGGTGTTATCTGCTCTCCCCGTCTCTGACTGGAGCCTGTCCTTCCTATGATCCTGTGATCCTGGATGTGTCAGAATACCTGGGGAGTCGATCTACAACTGGGTGTGGACTGTGTGGGATGGGGTCCAGCACTGGGACTCTGGTCCCAGATGGTACACAGATCTCTCGCTCAGTTGTTTTCTTTTTAAAGACTAAAAAGCCAGAGTCTGACAAAAAGCCAACCTTTGGACTGAGCACGGGGTCCCCAAAAGAGGAATAATAGAAAGGACTAAAGGAGCTGAAGGGGTTTGCAACTCATAGGAAAAACAACCATGTCAACTAACCTGATTCCCCCCAGAACTCCCAGGAACTAAACCACCAACCAAACAGTACACATGGAGGGACCCATGGCTCCAACTGCATATGTAGCAGAGGATGGCCTTGTCAGACATCAATGGGAAGAGAGGCCCTTGTTTTGGGAAAGCTCAATGCTCCTGTGTAGGGAAATGCCAGGGTAGGGAGACAGGAGTGGGTGGGTGGGTGGGGAAGCACTCTCTTAGAAGCAGGGGGATGGAGGATGGGATAGAGGGTTTGCAGAGGGAAAACCAGGAAAAGGGGCAACATTTGAAATGTAAATAAATATAATATTCAATAAAGACTAAAAAGTATTCTTTTCTATAAAGTAGTATTTTGGAAAATTCATTCATTAGCTTACTATTGCATTTTTTACATGTACTATGAACATCAATGAACTGACAGTTGCATCTTTTCTTGGCCTTCAGTGAATATAGCAGAGTAGATATTTATGAAGACAATTTTATTTTATTTTGTATATGCACCCAGATGGGAGATTTTTGGGGTATATTTAGTGCTGCCTGCCTTCCTTCCTTCCTTCCTTCCTTCCTTCCTTCCTTCCTTCCTTCCTTCCTTTGTGTGGCAGGAAGTTTATACCATTTACCAAAATGACTTCACCAAGTCACATCTTCACCAACAGCATATAACCCCCTCACCAATGCTTGTTTTACCCTTTTTATTAACATCCATCCTTTAGGGTGCCAGGTGATATGTAGCAATATGCATTTCCCTCATGGTCAGTGAGCCTGACTCAGTGTTAATCTCTTGACCTGAATAGACTTCTAGGAAAGGCCAGTCAGATAAGTGTTGTCAATTCTCTATACTATTTTCTCATGCTTATGCATTTGAATAATTATAATAAATATTATCATAAAGCCTGAAAATTGTCAGTATAGAAATCTGTTTAACTTTTTACATACTTCTTAGACTTATTTGGTGAGAGATGACCTCCAGAGCACATGACAGTGTACATGAGGACATTTGTCTTATAGATGTAGGTTTGGAAATTATCTACAGGGAGATTGGTCCTCTTTCTGTATCTTTTAATCATGCACAGGTTCATTTCTCTGTGATGTCTGAATGCCTTTGGGATTCACGTTTCTGACAACAAGATGTCTCTGCAGGTGCTACATCACATTGGCTCAAGCTCTGGGCATGAGCATGGGAGGAGCCCCTGCTGGTCCTGCAGGGACAGGCAAGACAGAGACCACCAAGGACATGGGCCGGTGTCTTGGGAAGTACGTTGTAGTTTTCAACTGCTCAGACCAGATGGATTTCCGGGGACTTGGACGGATATTCAAAGGTGAGCACTGTGCTTTTTTTCGGTAACTGAGAAATTTCAGGTCAGGTGAAATTTCTTGTTAAAGATCTCTCTCTCTCTCTCTCTCTCTCTCTCTCTCTCTCTCTCTCTCTCTCTCTCTCATCAATGCAGTTTCCTGGCAGCACAAGCCTAGGTTGTGGGAAACTTGATTCAGTCTTCAGCAGCAACAACAGAAAAAGATTTGTATATTTTTTTTCAAGAGCTGGATACATTTTGGTGTCAGTTTTCCCTGCTTGTTTTACTTGACAAGCTCAGTCTTAGCGGCACTAGGTGGATGGAATGCTCGTGTAATTTGCCCTTTGTAAAGCACTTGTCGTCAGTAATACGGTTGGATGTTTACAGACAGCCTGCCAGCGTCTCTCCTGTTTGGGGCCTCCGGATGCACCATTTATTTTCTAACCCCAGCTTTGAATAAACCGATCTCTGGTTCATTTTGGCAGCTGCGTAATATCCGTTTTCTTGGTTTTCAGAAATGATGTACTAATTGGATTTTCTGTTTAATTTCCTTTCTAAGGGCTGGCACAGTCTGGGTCCTGGGGTTGTTTTGATGAATTCAACCGTATCGATCTACCAGTTCTGTCGGTTGCAGCCCAGCAAATCTCCATTATTCTCATGTGTAAAAAGGAGCATAAGAAATCTTTTATTTTTACTGATGGAGATAATGTGACCATGAACCCAGAATTCGGACTTTTTCTAACCATGGTAAGTAAGGTGTTGCTTGAAGAGCCAGCTGTTGAAATGCAACCCAGCCTTGTTGTTGTGGCTTGCACCTCTCCCCAGTCCCGTGTCACCTGAGCGTCTTGCATGGAAATGGAGATGGTAATGATAATTTCTGTTTGAAAACCTTTAAGAGCTAAACAAAGCTCATATTAATAACTCATGGCTTAGAGGGTCTGGGCAACAGAAGAGTGAAATATGTTAATGAGCTGCCCATTTGGCATTCCAGATCTGTGTTGTGTGCATAATGAACCCCTTAATATCAGGCCGGTGTGTCTTAGCTGTCTCAGGAGTGTATTGTTCATCCTTGGGTTTTGCTTCCATTTAGAACCCTGGCTATGCTGGGCGCCAGGAGCTCCCTGAGAACTTGAAGATCAACTTCCGCTCTGTGGCTATGATGGTCCCTGACCGGCAGATTATCATCAGGGTGAAGTTGGCCAGCTGTGGCTTCATTGACAATGTAGTTCTGGCCCGAAAGTTCTTCACGCTCTACCAGCTGTGTGAGGAGCAGCTCTCAAAGCAGGTGTGCTATTCCAAAGGCCTTTATGGAGGTAGCCATGTTTCTTCTTCCTGTTCATGAGAATGTTTCCATTTCTTTTAAAGATTGTTAGGGAATTTCGTACATGCCTACAATGTCTTTTGATGAATCTACCTCATATTCTGTCCCCTCCAATTCTTCCTTAATCCCCCTCACTACTTTTCTTTCTAAATTTCATGTGCTCTCACAATAATCAGTTGAGTCCCGTGCCAGTATATTCATGGAAGTAGAGCTATCTACTGGAGCATGAGTTGCCTCTCAGGTTGGATGCTTGTTCAAAACAAATCTCCCATTCCCAGAAGCTGCCAATAGCTCTTCAGCTTAGACGAGAACTCTTGACAATTTACCTTTGGCAATAAGTATAAAATGACAAAGCTGATTTGTGTGTGTGTGTGTGTGTGTGTGTGTGTGTGTGTGTGTGTGTGTGTGTGTCTGTGTAGGTACATGAGCATTGTGTGTACAGGAACGTAAAGGCTAGAAATCAGCGTTATGAACTGTACCTAAGTACTGTCCTCCTTGGCTTTTGATACAGGGTCTCTCACTGGCCTCAGGCTAGCTGAGTAACCTAGGACCAGTGAGACCCAGGGACCTGACTGTTTCTCATTTTCCAGTGCAATGAATTCATGTGTGAGCCACCATGCCTGGCTTCCCCCACAACCCCCATAGTTTTTTAAACTGATGTCAGATCTTCATGATTACACAGTAAGCACTTGACCTACAGTTATCTCCCAAGATCCAACAAAATTGACTTTCTCTAGACTTCCGTTAAGAAGTACATTTAAAGAAATAGCTATTTCTGGCACAGAAATGATGTGGTTGGTTACTCTGGAAACTGACTTAGGAGCTATAATATGACTGATATTGCTGTTGCTAATTTACATAGCCTGTGTGTGCATCATGATGTACAAGGTGATGACATAGTTTTTGGGAACTTCAGTCTATTGAATCCCCCACCCCCATCCCCAAGCTCACCCATGTATTTAACTAAGCTTGTTGACTAATTGCTTTCTCTGTTGTAAAGTTCTTGAAAGTTTCCAATATATTTGGTATAGCAGATAAAGCCCTTATGAGAGTTAATGGCTAGGAGACACGAGTTAGTCACATATTATATCAGTGTTAATTATCTATCACCGACTATCAATTTTAGTACAAGCTCAGTGACTTGACAGAGTGGACAGCATTTCCATGTTGGAGGAACTAAAGCCAGCTTCAGTGGGTCCAATATATGTCAGAAGGCTGCAGTGAAGATGCTGGTCAGAGCCTTGATTCCATCTCACTCTTGATTGGGCATCAGTTTGCTGAATTATCTTCTCTCTCCTTTCTGCTCCTTGAATGTAGAGAACATTCCCTGTCCCTGACTCCAGCCCTTGTCATCACTTCTTCTGTACTCCACTCCTATGGCCACACCCACAAAGCCCCATGACACTATGACACTATGACCTATGGCTGGTCTGCTTTTTAAGTTTTTAAGACAATATCTCACTCTATTACACAAGTTGGCCTGGAACTTGCCATTTAGTCTTGAAGTTGAAATCCTTCTGCGTTCTCCAGGTGCCTGTGCCCATGCACTTGGCCTGATTGCCTCATTTTTAATTTTTAGAACTGCCAGCTGTATTCCACCGTGGTTGGATAATGGACTTTTAATTATTCACCTCATATATGCTAATACTTGGAATGCAGAACTTTCATAATTATTATCCTAAGCACAAAGCTGGGGCATGGCTCCAGATTTAGCCGGATTCTTTCTCCAGGTGATCCTGGAATGTGGCTTCTTTCCCTCATGCTTAACATCCCTACATTATTAGTAAAAGTTTGAGAATGTCATGTCTAAGTTTGCTTCTGCTCCTGAATTTTAGCTATAGTGACACAAATGCACTTTCATTTGTCTGAATGAGAGAAAGGTAAAAGAGTGTCACAGTCTAAGAGGAAATGTGGGCATTTCCCCTTATCTTGACGCATCTTCGTTGTAACCCAAGGACTTAAGCTAATGCTGGTATTAGGAGAGACTCTGGGACAGTCTTCAGTTTTCAACAAGCATATCAATAAAGAAAATTTTGTTCTATTCTTTTGGCTTCCTAATTGATTCGTTGTGAATTTCACATCACACACCTCGATCACACTCAACTTCCTGTCTTCCACCCTTGCCAACTGCTCCAACAAAACAAAACAAATCCAACCCAAAACAAAACAAAATCTTGCAGTGGTGTGCAAGCTGAACACCATCAAGAAGCTGTGGTGTGTCACGGTGTGTCACACAGTATACCCTTCTGACCAAATGGCTTTATTTGCAAATATTCATACACTATCAATACTGGGTCCTCACTGGGACTCATCTTAGATATTCTGTTGTTTTCCCCATGTCATGGAAATCCTACACTTTGGTTCTGGAGGACCAGCCTTTTCGTGTGGTCATAGATGTGTTCACAGATGGGGCAGCTGTTGGGGTGGGCCAACTCAAAGCCCAGGATCTGGGCTTGGGTGGTAGCTGAGATGGTCAGCTTTTCAGCTCTTCTGTGTCTGCACCATCAAGGCCAGCTTTGGTGTGGAGGGCAGGGGTCAGGTATGGGGAGCTCTCTTCTGAGTGCTGCAGGGCCAGCTTTCCTGCACCATCCCAGTGGAAGGTAGGGTTAGCTGTCCTGAGCCCACACCCTCGCAGTCTGCTCACTCACATCTTTACTTAAAAAAAAAAGTATCAGCATTAATTTATTACCATGAATGTGTTTTCAACCAAATTAATATTATTTCCATGGTAGGATATTATTGGACATAAGCCCAATATCTCCATTTCTTCAGGTACACTATGACTTTGGTCTAAGAAACATTCTGTCAGTTCTGCGCACACTGGGAGCAGCAAAAAGAGCCAGTCACACGGATACAGAATCCACCATCGTAATGCGCGTGCTACGTGACATGAATCTTTCCAAACTGGTGAGACTCACAGGAGGGCGTATTTCACCTGCTTAAGTATGAGTTTAACGAACCAGATTTAGAAATATTTATTTAAATTTATTTAAATGCCTAATTCTCAGATCAAGTGCTAGAGAGCAGAGTTTAAATTATTCATTTTCAGAAGTTTCTTTTTTCCCCCTGAAATGGCTCACATCTAGTCAGAAATATTTCTATTTCAATAGAATTGAGTTGATTAAAAAACAAACTATACACACAGCTGGAGTGACGGCTCAACAGTTAAGAATATCTAAGGGCACTGGTTGCTCTTTCAGAAGTCCCTGGTTTGAGTCTCAGAACCTACATGGTGGTTGCCTCCACAGGCACCAGGACATATATGCTACATAGTCAAAACATGTCCATGAAATATAATAATAACTTAAAAAACCCATGCAATGAATACCTAAATAGTTCAAATTATTTCTGTGTGGTAGATAAAAATTTTTGCTTTTAAAAAGTCTTCAGAGCCCGGTAGTGAGTTGTATTAAGTTTTACAGGAATGTAATAAGTTCCCATTTTTATAGTAACTACTGATTATCAATGTCTAGCATCAATGTCTCTGTGTGCAGAATGACAAAATGTTGTTTTTGTTTCAAAAATATGAATTGTATTCTGAGTCTAATTTGTAATTCTAATTTACAAATATATTTCATTAAGATATCTATTTAGTTTAAGTTAGGAATTATAGACCTCTGTCTTTTGAATGGGGGATTCTGTGAAACATTTGGAATGTAGGTAGGGTTTTCTTTTCTTTTGTTTATTTATTTTTTTTGTTTTCTTTACTCATCTTTACTTTAACCTTTCAATTATGGGAAACAAGAACATATTATTCAATTTTGATAAAGGTTCTATTCATATACTAATAGTAACCCTGGCCTGTGTTGAACATTTTCAAAATTTCTGCATATTCCGTGTTTGTGCTAGAGTCTTTCCTTTGTTCTTTTTAGATTGATGAAGATGAACCCCTGTTTTTGAGTTTGATTGAAGATCTATTTCCAAATATTCTTTTGGACAAAGCAGGCTACCCTGAACTGGAGACAGCCATCAGTAAACAGGTAATGCTGCATCTGAGTTGTCTGAGGTTGGTAGGAATGAAGGGCAGAGTCCTCACCTTCACTGTGGCCCCAAGGGAGACACCTAAGCTGTAGCCTTTCTAGAGGAGAGGTCACTGTAGGCTGTCAATGAAGCCCCTCCCCCAACAGAGTTCTTCTGTCTTCTCATAGCCACATGTCCAGAGTCACATCTGGATGGTGTCAGCATTACTGGGAACCATTCCACTAGATTTAGAAATAAAATGTCACAGGTTGGCAGGGTCTGTAGGGACTCTGGACATCAGTTTGGCTCTGGCATCTGCCACAAGGGTCTCCAGATTTGTGTTTCTGATTCTACTCACAGATATCATGTGTCTTCTCTACATTCATTTGCTCTGGACACTAGTGCTATCTTTCCTAGTCTCTGTGATGAAGAATTCCATTGCAATAGGCCTAGTCAAGCGTCTGGGTTTATGGACACTTGCTGCTGTTTAATTAACTGGAGTCTTTCTATGAGTGGAGATGAAAAGTGCAAACCTTACATCTTAGTTTACCTTCCTTGAAGAAGAATTTTTTAGAAAAAATTTTTTTATCCCTATGGACATTTGTTTATAACATAAAATTGATTTTCTTGAAAACTTAAGACAATTCCAACGTGGTAATACTCTCTCTCTCTCTCTCTCTCTCTCTCTGTCTCTCTCTCTGTCTCTCTCTCTCTCTGTCTCTCTTTCTCTCTCTCTCTCTCTCTGTGTATTTTGGCTGGAGGATTGTACAATGAAGTCTGATCAATAAAGAACAATAATTCATTGTGCAAAAATATTTTCTCATCATTTGGCTAAATTAATGATAGACCTTCCTAAAGGGCTAAGTGATTTATAAGATGGCTTATGTCAGATACTAGTTGAGCATGGACTTTCTGAAGAGTGTGCATTACATATAGATACATGATCATTATTCAAAGTTACTTTTGTTTTTAATATTTCATCCTTTAAATGTGTTCTTTGATCATTTCAGACCTATACAATAACTTGATTGCTCGCATCCCTATTTTTCTTTTTCATTTCCTTCCCACCCCATCCAACCTCCATCTTTACCATCAATCCCCTCCCCGGCGTCATGCCCTCTTGTTTTCTGAGTTTAACCAGGGCTGACCATGTGATGAGGTGTTGGTAAGTGTGTGTGTAACTTCTTTTATAGCTCAGGGAACATGAAAGAGGGTGCAGGAAGAATGTATGAACTAGAAAACAGAAAGGTTGGGGAATAACTTCTTCTGGACTCAACAAAGTCATTGCCTCTGCATTCATGAACTCAGAATTATTCTGTTCAAAATAAAATTATGACATATAGTGAGTTCAAGCATAATTTAGTTGTTTTATAAATAGATCCTAGGCCTTAATATTTTGACCTAGATCCCAACTTAATGGCTCCAAGTTGTGCCTCACAGAACACTGGTCACTTCAGTTTCCTGACCTATAATAGTACCAACCTCATCATCTCATTTTGCAGGTTAACACTAGAACATTGATTGAAAACTTCTATACTCCATGCTTTTGGTGCATAGAAACCATGGAAACACACACATGATATCTAATATTCAGGCTGCTTGGCATTTACATGGTTTTTTAAATCATTCTTTAAATGAAGTGTTCCAGATGTATTTTGCTATTTGATTCTCTGACCTGAAGTTTACACTCAACAAAGTATTGGTACTGATGAAGTCAGTTCCTGAAGAGAAGTGCAGGTTCTTCTCGTTAGCTTGGGATGAAAGTTTATGTTGGCTTACTCTTTGTCCATGTTTGCATACATTATAATTGTGGTTAAATGCATACCATCTGGTTTATTAATTGGGATGCTGTGAAGGAGGGCAGAATGATTGCAGTCAGTGTCCTCCCACTCCTGGGTCTCTACTCTGTAGTCATCCCTACTACCCATCCTCCAATCATTTTCCATCTTCACAAACTGAAGCTCCATCAATCCCTAACCTCCTGGTTTTCTCCCCCACCCTTCACCATTGTGAGTCTGGATCGTGGTAAATGTTAGCTAATAGGGGGGTTTTGTTGTGTTTCAGGTTGAGGAAGCTGGCTTAATTAACCATCCTCCTTGGAAACTGAAAGTCATCCAGCTATTTGAAACACAGAGGGTGAGACATGGAATGATGACCCTGGGGCCTAGTGGATCAGGGAAGACCAGCTGCATCCACACCCTGATGAAAGCTATGACAGGTACAGAGAAGCAGTTTCATTGCCCTGAGTGACACGTTTGAGTGCTTAAGAGAGACATGAGGGCAGAGACACAAACACACACACACACACACACACACACACACACACACACACACACACACGTAAGGAATACTAGTTTACTTCTAAGTGGGAACATTTAAGAAATAATATATTGCGTTCATGCACCACAGAAAGGAAATGTTTCAAAGTGGCATTTTCATTGTGTTGTATGTTTTACACATCTAATTTCCTCTTCATGTTGAGTTCCAGAGGAGGCTGTTATTTTATATAAAATCCAAGGCTCAGATTCAGAAATGCCCAAGGTCAGAAAATGGTAGGTGATTGGACAAAGATTTAGGGAAAGGGTCCATCAGCAAATCACCAATACACTATGCCACTTCCCGCTAATCCAATGATACTGTCAAAAATAATTGCAATCTCAACCCTTAAATTCCATCATGAAGAATCATCTGAATGCTACAGCCCCACATTTATGCAGATATTTTTCTAGTGAAGTTTAATAAATGAGCCTTATTTCCAGATTCCCTTCAAGTTTATTACCTTAGGCCATCTCAGGATAATGGGTATTACCCTGTTGGCTACTAGTCTTGTGTTTTCTGATTCTCCTTGAACACTGATGCCTCTAAACATGTTAGCAGCCTGAGTGGTGGCAGAGCTAAATTACAAAATATGTATGAGCTTCATCTGTTGGAATGAAATATAATGTTGGAGCTGGAGAAGGCACTGTAGGGTTCTAGTTAGTGGAGCCCAGGTCACCGACACTAGTACACTGTTCATTGTTGCTGGACACTGACAGTACCCATGCCAGGGCTTTTCATACGAAACATTTGGTCTCATTTCTAGAAACTATAGGATAAAGTGAATTTTATATGTGAGGGCTCTATCTCCAAATGGTAACAAATTGTGTTCTTTGCCAGCAACTACCTGCTCCAAACTGAGAACGTACGTCTTCAGGGTTTATTTCATGGTTTTATGTATGCTGTGAACCTGCTTGGGATTTTTAAATGTCTTCAAATGATGTTTTCATAATTATGCTCAATATTTTTATTACAGTTGAAGCTATTTTCTGTTCACAATCAACCGCAAATGCACCTGGTACAGTGACTTGAACAAAATGATATGCTAAATATTAAACAATATAGATACATTATGCATGCCGCATCGGAATTATATATCCATACGGCATTGTGGGTTTGGGAGAAGTTCCACGAAAAGAGAAATTTATTACTAGACTATTTGCTTTTTATTTACTTACTCTTGGCTTTAGTATATAGGGTAAACATTAATTATATTAAGTAGCACATTGTTGGGAAAGTTTAATTATCCAAAAGACGAAGGAGATAATTGGGCAGAACTTCTACTAGAGAGGTGCAAGACCTGAGCATGTTGTTGTCTGATGCACAGTGCAATTCCCATGAATTGTTCTTTTAATAGTATGTACTTTGCAGTTTGCCATGTTTTATGTTAGAAGCAGGGAGATAAGCGTGCAAATGCATGTAAGAGACTAGCAGTGTAACGGGGAGACAGGCATAGGCACAGATAATTATGTGTGAACGTGCCACTGTTAGGAGGAAGGTTTGAGTATAATGGGATCAGAGGAAGATGGGATGAGGAACTTTCTCTGTTGTTGTAAGAGTCTTACGGGGAAGGAACTGCTTCCTCTAAGGCTTGAGAAGCTGATGGATAAGAGACATTTGTCAGAGAGGAAGAACCTGTAAAGGACAAGAGTGATGTGGAAGTATGGGATACTCGGGCCTGGCACTTGAGCCTGGCTGAAATACACTTTGTTTGTGGGTGCTGCTTAGGCTGTCATAAGGCTTTGTGCAGAGGTGTAGTAAGTGCTAGTCTTGGCATCAAGTGTCACTTTCCCTTAGCAGTCCCTTGCTGTAAATGTTTTGGAGAACCCCCACTAGCTTCAGAAATAGCTCTCAACTTTTACCTCCACACTTACCTCAGTATGAGGAAGGGACTCAAAGAAAAGGAACGAATATCCTCGAGACAGCCATATCCTAAACTGGTAGGGGAGAAGAGCTGATGTCCTGGGTCCCATCTCATAGTTTTTTGAGGTTTATTCCATAGTTGACTAGTTAAGTGATGTGTTATTTACTGACTTATTCTGCTTCTTTGTCCCTTCCTTCAAGACTCCGAGAATCCAATTCCTTACTTCTATCTTTGCCTTCATGGGGTCTCAAAATAGGGCAGTATCTGTCTTGGGGATGGGGAGCTTTCTAAGCACACTAAATACCTGGGCTTCACTTCGTGTGTCTGGAGAAGCCATGGAGCTTGGTGTGTCATGATCTTCATCCCTGCTTGCAGAAAACCATCTAATGGCCACGGAAAGAAGAGATTATAGGAGGGAGGTGTTTAAGGATCAACAGTAAGAAAAGATGTTTACAGTAGGTCTACAATGGTGGAGTGGTCAGGATTCAGTCAAGAAACACCTAGAGGAAGACTAAAGAAGAATGCATCTAAACAACATTATCAAAGTCAAGGATTTATTCTTACAGTTTTTTTTTTTAATAAAAATGTTATTGTATCTTAAATGAAAACGAAAGTCCTATCTACTGTGTGTGTTTTGATGGTTTATATTTTATGTGCAATAGAAAAATACAGTTTTCACCCATGAAACTGATGAAACACACTTAAAGATTTTCATAAAGGTGTGATTATACTAAAAAAGTAGTATAGACAGAGTATTATGGAGGTCACCTATTGCAAAAGCTCAGTTGTTGATTAGGTTGAACTTTTGCATTATAAAATACTGTAAATAATTACCCTAATTGGCGTTGTGATTTCTAAAAATTAGAGAGAGAGAGAAGAGGAGTAGAGGCCGGCCATGAGCATGAACATGTGGAGAGATGGGGTGGGGAATGGGGAGAGAAGGGGAGAGGGCGAGATAGTAAGAGAGTGAGGAGGGGGCAAGCAGCCTCTTTTACAGTGAATCAGGCACACCTGGCTGTTGCCGGGTAATTGTGGGGTGGAGCATAGATGAAATGTCACCAGAGACCTGGAAGAGCTGGCTTTGTACTTTTGTACCTGGAATCAGGGGAATAAGATGGTATAAATTCCAGCCTGAAGGCTGCAGAATATGAGCCGAGTAACAAGAAGAGAGAAAAGGGATGTGGGGAGGTGTTCCTTCCATCTCATGTCTTCTATTCTGTTAGGACCCTCCAATGGACTGGGTAGTTCTTATGCTCACTGAGAAAGTACTTGCAGAGTTCCAGCATGGCATCCCCTTTTATTCCCAAGGCAATATGAATTTATTTCATACACAGCAAAGTGCCGTGCTCAATAAAGGATAACAAGGCTAATTATAACTTGGAATGCAGAATGACATATATTTTAGTATAATCTTTCACTTTTCATATTTTGACCACTTGCTGACAGTATACTACAAATTAGTGCAGTGTTGCTTCATGTTGGCTCACGCCATGTCCGAGATGTTTAAAATTTGGATGCACTTGCTGCAGATTGTGGAAAACCGCACAGAGAAATGAGGATGAATCCCAAAGCAATTACTGCTCCACAGATGTTTGGTCGACTTGATGTGGCCACAAATGATTGGACCGATGGAATATTTTCTACCCTTTGGAGGAAGACACTGAAAGCAAAGAAAGGTAGAAGAGTAAATAATTATGTTAAACATGTACTTCTAAACAAAATCGTAGATGTCTAGATAGAATTACCAAGCAGTGGTGTTGCGCATATGTTAGCCAAGACTAAGTAAAAGATTTCACTATATTTCTGAGTGTTGAAGTGGTGAAAGTTTTGATTAGTACACTTAAGCCTCACCCTTAATATTTTTATTGCATTTCAATTGTTTATTTTGTACACATGCCGTGTGTGCACGCACACGTGCGTATGTATATATGTGTGCACCTGTGTGTGCATGTGTATATATGCATCTGTGTGTATGTATGCATGTATGTATGCATGTGTGCACCTGTGTGTGCATGTGTGTGTGTGTGTGTGTGTGTGTGTGTGTGTGTATAAATCACAGTGTGCATGGTAAAGTCAGAGGACACCATTTTTAGCTGCTCAGTCTGTCCTTCTGCCATGTGGTGTCTGGCAAGGACATTTTTATCTGCTGAGCTCTCTTGGCCGGTTCCAAACACCTCCTCTTTAAAGGATGTTTGTTTTCTAAAACAATACTTACACATCTGTGTATTATAGAATAAAATAGAGGGAAAAGCTGTTGAAGAAGGTTGATAGCATTTTATAAGGCAATTTTTACTGTTATTATGCTCACTGAATAGTTTAAAAATGTAACATTCACTTCTACATGGCTTGTTTTTTAAAAACTGACTCTCTTATGAAATCATGTAGAGAAGTGAGCTTTTTTGGGGTCAGAAAATCATATATATCCAAAGTGAGCTGGAAAATAATTCTGTTTTGGGGACACTGGCATTAGATTGTTAAAGCAAACCTTTAAGGGCTAGCTATTCAGTCAGCGTTGTCTCTTTTAAAGGCGCTGTAAACAGAGCACAGTGTTCTCAGAATATCACCTCAGCTGGAAGAAATGGTAGCAGCTTACCTTTCATTGTGTGTTCTCACTTCTAGGGAGAAAAGGACAATGGAAACATTCAGGGCAAAGAAGCAGGGGAGAGCAGCTCTTGGCAGATCATTCCTGCCTTCACTTTGGGCAGCAGACCCCTGCTGATACATGTTTTAAGATAGTATCACCCAGAGTCTCTTGAAAGGGAAGGAACCTGTCCTTTAACATTGGTAATCATGAGACAGTGAAAACGCCTCTATTCGCAACCGTTATTTTACAGGAAATTAAAAATTTGCTTCTAATATGTTCAATAACCCAGCATAAATGTAGGCACAGTGATAGAAGTTTAACTCCCAGAATTGCTCAGAGAGCAGCTTCTGTAAAGAGGAGGCCACCTTTGTCTTTTAAAGTGACCTGTGCTAAGGTCAGCATTTTACCTATTGTTAGTTAAGTGGGTTTCTTGAGGGACCCAAGCCTTTAATCTGAGTAGAATCCTCACAGCCAGGCACAGCAAGGAGACTTTAGAACCTGACAGTGACAACGCTGTTGAGTAACAGTGGGAGACGGACCTAAGGAGGGGCTACAGTTGAGGCACAGAACCTTCATTGATGTTTACATTCCTGTCGAGCCTTCTGTTTGTCATTCTCTAGCACCAATTATCTCCTTATGTGACTCCCATCAGGTTAGGAGTCTCCTGAGATACATTCTGAAGGGCTTTGGAAAGTTCTGGCATTTAAAACACAGGCTACCCTTTCTTCTCACTATACTTCTGCCTTCAGTGGTCTCTACACAATTGGTCGCTCCTCTTTCTGAATCTTGCCTGCTTGGATGATTCTCCGTCCTGCAGGCTACCCCCACATCCACTTTCACTGGAATGAGATGTCAGAAGGGCGCGGGGGCACCAGGGGCATCCCTTGGCAGAAATCTAAATGTTGCGTTGCCTCTGTTCCCAGGCCTCCTGTCTCTCTCTACATTTTTTTTTTTGTCTAGAAGTAATGTATGCAGCCTCCATGGCTTTAAGTGCCACTTCGAAGCTCAAAGCTTCTCTATATCTAACATCCAGTCCTGATTTCTCCCTGCTTCTAGGTCAACAACTCTCATGGGATCTCTGCTGGGTATTAACATATGCAAGACCAAATTTGCCTGCCCCATGCCATGGTCGTTTCTGTTGCACTGATATACTACCCTGTATCTTGTTAGCTAAGTCTGCTTTCTTCCTGTCCCACTGCCTTATTTTCTTCTTTTCATCCTGTTGGACTGCTATAATACAACAGAATAGGCAAAATGGTCTGCAAACCACAGTCAGGTATCTCATTGGCACGGTTTTGAGGTTGTGTCCTTCCATGGATCCTATGCTTTCTAATCTTAGAGAATAAGAATTCAATATTTCACCTTACAGGGTACAAAGCACACAGTCACCTGAAGTTTGTTCCTGCTCCAGGGTCTTTGTGCATGCTGTTCTTAGATGCGAAATAGAAACTTCTAGATCTTTAAGTCACTTCAGTCTTTGTGTCAAATCTTTCACTGGCACTTCATCCAAAATACTGCCTCTTCTCTGAACCTGCTTAAGATGGCTCGCGATGTTTCTGATTGTCTGTCTTTCCCACTTAGAATGTAAACTCTCTGAAGGTGACATATTATCTCACCCACTGTCATATCTCATCCCTTAGAGCAGTGCTGCATACAGAAAGGAACAAAGGAGTTTTGGGGTTGATCATGGTTTGAACATAACGGTCATACAAGGAACATAGAAGGTTCTTTGTGCTCATGCAACTTAGTCATCATTGAGAACCGTGGTTTATTTAAAGTTAACAGGCTTTATGTAGCTGTTCTTGAACTCTTGAGAGAGTAAGAGTGCTCACAGCCACTTACACAGGCACCTGTGTACACCTGTGCTTTCTTCCTCTTCTCTTGGGTGGCATCCAGGGGAACATATCTGGATCGTTCTTGATGGTCCAGTTGATGCCATCTGGATTGAAAATCTGAATTCTGTGTTGGATGATAATAAAACCCTGACTCTGGCCAATGGCGACCGGATTCCCATGGCTCCAAACTGCAAGATAGTTTTTGAACCTCATAACATTGACAATGCTTCTCCCGCCACCGTCTCAAGGAACGGGATGGTCTTCATGAGTTCCTCTGTCCTGGACTGGAGTCCTATTCTTGAGGTATGATCGAATCCTTTCTTTTGTATAATTGAAAAGGGAAAGGCATCTTTAGCATTCCTTGTAAGCATGATAATTCTTCTGCAGCTGCTGACAGCGGTTTTCTTTTTTTATGTAACTGTTTCTGAAAGACCCTTGTATGCACAGGGCTGCTCAGACTCTGATCGCCCCTCACAGGGTTCTCCAGTCTCCCTCCAACCACTTAGAACTGTGATTTCCAAGTAAATGTCAGGCCTATGTGAATCAATAATCCTGCCAAACTGGGTCTGAGGATTGAAAAGTAAAATTTAATATCATCACTTTGGGGATTCATGGCAGTTTTGGAAACAACTGTCTTAGAATTTTAACTTAAAGATAATTCGTTAATCGTCTTGTATATAAAGATTTATGAGATTCAGTTGTCATGGTATTAATTTTAACTTTGTGGTTAGAAATAATATTTTACATAATCAATTCATGATCAGGTATAGTGGTTTATTACTGTCAATATATTATAGAATATAGTAATTAGAATTTTATTATAGTTACATACCTTGCATGCTTATATGTTTTATTAAATCCATACTATAAAATGCAAGTGCTACTGGAAAATCCACGTGACTTTTATGACATAGATGGCTAGATTTAACATTTTTATTTGCCTTTATATTTTGAGGATGATTTTATTTTAAAACTTTCTAATTTAAATTATGTAGGTATTTTATATTTTCATTATTTTTTTGCACTTATATCTATATAGGAATATTCTAACTTTTATTAATGTCTTTCCAAAAGCTACATGATTCTGGGATCCAAATGGGTTTAGACTTCATAACTTTTATGGAGAGATATAAAAGAGAATGTTTTGGAGCAAAATGATACTGACCACCCTTGAATATGATTCCAAAATGTCTTTTATAGATTTCATAATTAGATTTTCTATCCATTAAAAATGAAGTACAGCTACTCTTGGATATTCAAAAGCGCTCACCAGTGATAATTTATAAAATACAGGTAATTGTGTCAGATCCAAATCCTACCAAGTTAGAATCTCCAAGGAGGAGACCAAGGACTCTTTATATGCTCCAAGTATTACAGTAGACTTTCTTTATGTAACTATGCTTGGTGACCACAGATACAACAGAATACAAGTCAATTGTGATTACATGATTTTTTCCCCCTAATATACTTAGATTTTATAAGGTTGTTTGAAAAAAAACTTTTATTGTATTGAGTCACAAATATTTAGCTTGCTCCTTATAAAGTGCACTTCCATTATACCCTACCTGGGTTTTTACAGTAACATTACACCTAATCACATTTTCACATGCATTTAAATAGTGTAGTATCCTCAGGGGATCAGGAGCCTGCTGTAAGATTCTGTCTCCTAATGTCAGAAGCTGCACCATAAAGTCTCACCAACGTGACGGAGCATGAGATGGACTAAGACAACAACAATGAATGGTTCCCAGAGGAAGGGGACAGGACACTAGGATGACACATGGCAGTGGACCTGCGCACGTGAATGCTGCAGACAGACTCTTTGAGTGTTGACTCTGGCCTTGTCCCTTACTCTAGGACTCTGGGTGTCTTACTGAAGATGCAGGGTCGAAGGGGGATAATAATAGTTCCTATCTGAGAGAGAGTTGCTTTGAAGGCTTAAATAAATGATTGTATGAAGGAGTTTATAGCCAGGCTTGATGTGTCTTAAACACAATAACACTTTGCATCGTTATTAATCGTTAATCGATGTTAATTAATTAATAATGCTGTAAAAATGTTTTTATGCCCCAATCATCATTTTCCTGGTTTCACCAATGCATGAATGTGTGAACCCACAGGGTTTTCTCAAGAGACGGTCTCCTCAAGAGGCTGAAATCCTTCGACAGCTGTACGCAGAGACTTTCCCAGACCTGTATCGGTTCAGCATTCAGAACCTGGAGTTCAAGATGGAGATACTGGAAGCCTTTGTGATCACACAGAGCACCCACATGCTGCAAGGCCTGATTCCCACAAAGGTTAGGGATTGACCTTCCTCCTGAGTGCACTGGGCGTAGAACACAGCATTTGAAACTAGGCTTGGTTAGGGTTGGTGGTGAGTGTATGTGTGTGTGTGTGTGTGTGTGTATGTGTGTGTGGGGGCGCGAGTTGGGGTGGTCTCAGACATACCAGTTTTCCCTTATAGCTTTCTTTGAAATAAACAAGCTATTGATTTGAATTTTGTTGCTGGTTAGCATAACTATATAATAAATGTCATTAGTTTTGTTTAAAAATATTTCTGCTTTATTTTATTTATTTATTTACTATGTGTGTTTGTAGATGTCAGAGGACAAGTTGGGGGGTTATTGGCTGTCTCATCCTATCACATGGGTATGGGAATTAGACTCAGGCCATCAGGACTGGCACCAAGTGCCTTTACCTACTGAGACAGCTTGCTTGCTTGGTTTCATTTATTTTATGAACCAGTTAGTACCCCCTGGAACGCGGTTTCCCATTCGTTCCTCAGTTGAACCATTCTTTTCTTCTCCTGGGGGAGCAACAAATACCATTTTCCTAGATTTGTAGTTTTAGATGGAGACCAAGGGTTAAGTAATGAATGCTTCCTGCATCCTCAGGAGCAGGCCGGGGACGTGGACCCAGAGCACCTGGGGAGGCTGTTTGTCTTTGCCATGATGTGGAGTGTGGGTGCAGTCCTGGAGTTGGAAGGTCGCCGGAGGATGGAACTCTGGCTGCGCTCACGAGAAGGACCCACACTGCACCTGCCACAGCTGACCGATCCTGGGGACACCATGTTCGACTACTATGTTGCACCGGACGGTGAGCGTGCTCTGCGTGCAGGGTGCAAGGATGGGTTGTGTTATTAAAGTGAGAATTAAAACTCTTGGAAATTTGTTTTCAATTTAATATTTTATTTATTTTTATATCCCTGCAGCAGTTTGCCCTCCCTTTTCTCCTCCTAGTCCCTCCCCATCACCTCCCTTCTCTCTCTCTGCTCCCCAATCCAGTTCTCCTCCATTTCTCTTCTGAAAAGGGCCTGCCTTAATGAACATCGCCCAGCTATAACATATCAAGTGGCAGTAAGACTGGGTACCTCCTCTTCTATTTAGGCCAGATAATGCAACTCAGCAAGGGGAAAGAGTCCCAAAGGTAGGCAACAGAGGAAGAGGCAGCTCTTACTCCCACTGTTAGGAGTCCCTACCAGAAGATCAAGCTACACAACTGTAACATATATGCAGTGTTTAGGACAGTCCCAGGCACACTTTCTGGTTGGTGGTTCAGTCTTTATGAGCTCCTATGGGCTCAGATTAGTTAATTCTGTAGGTTTTCTTGTGTTGTTCTTGTTCTCTCTGGCTCTTACAATCCACCCTCTCCTGATGGATTCCCCAAGCTCTGCCTAGTGTTTGACTGTGGGTCTCTGCAGCTCTTTTCGTAAGTTGCTGAATGAAGCGTCTATGAGGATAATCGAGTAAGGCATCAATCTATCAGTATAGCAGAATATCATTTGAATCGTTTTGTTGACTTTTTAAGAGTGCCATTTGTGTTTGGTTCTATCGTGTGTCTCTGGGCTATCCAGTCTCTGGCTCCTAGCCCTCTGGGCGGCATTATAGGTGGACTCGCTCTCATGGCATTAGACTCTAGCTGGACAAGCCATTGGTTGGCCACTCCCCCAATTTCTGTGCTACCTTTTACATCCAGTGTATCTTGGAAGCAGGACAAATTGTAGGTCACAGGTTTTGTGATTGGGTTGGTTTCCCAATCCTTCCATTGGAAGTCTTGCCTTCCAGTGGGAGTTATAGGAGATGACCAGTTCAGTTTCCATTTTCCACATTGTTAGGAGTCTTAGCTAGGGTCACCCTGGTTGATTCCCGGGAGTTTCCATTACCCTAGGGCTCTAGCTTGTGGCAGAGAGGCCTCCTGCTTCCAGCTGTCTCTCGAAGTACCCTCTGCCTCCATCCGCCCCATTTCTGATCCTTCTGTTCCCATCCCTAGTCCATTTTCATTCAGTCTTCTCGCCACATCCATCACGATGCTAATGCTGTTTATTCTGTCTTCCCTTCTCAATGAGATTTTCGTGTTCCCACTTGAGCCTTTCATGTTACTTAGCTCCTTTAGCTCTGTGGATTATAACATGGTTATCCTTTACTTTGTGGCTAATATCCACTTATAAATGAGTACATACCATGCATGTTGTTCTGGGTCTGTTACTTCAGAATGATATTTTCCACTGTTATCCATTTGCTGGCAAATCTGAAACAAGAATTTTTCTTTAGATTTATTTATTTATTATATATAAGTACACTGCAGCTGTCTTCAGACACACTAGAAGAGGGCATCAGATCTCATTACAGATGGTTGTGAGCCACCATGTGGTTGCTGGGAATTGAACTCAGGACTTCTGGAAGAGCAGTCAGTACTCTTAATCACTGAGTCTTCTCTTCAGCTCCTGAAATAAAAATTTTAACATACAAAGTTATATAGTAATTGTTTCTTTCCTTGGGCTTTACTTTGGGTTCCAGGCACAAGTTTCATTTGCAAGACAGGCAAGACCTTTAGTGACTTGAAGCAAATTGCACCAATTTTCTACTTAGATACACATCAGCCATTCAATGGAACCAGCAATTGGTGTAAAATTACATTAAAATGTAGATGTCTATATCTACAGTTGTCTATTATCTGTATATCTTTCTCTTTATCCATATATATGTATATATATACTTTAAAATGACTTGCATATACAAAAACACATATAATTCATACACATATATGCAATAATACACAGAAGCAATTTTATATGTTTAATGCATTTTTAACACATACCATCTAGTGTCTCTCCCCTCAATGAAAAGCTTGTGAGATATGACATCTAAAAGCAGTAATGGCCTTAGGTACATGCTTTTCACTGTCTTCTATATTTTTATGTATACTATATTGTTGAAAAGCTACATACTAAAAAAATAGTTCTAAAACATTTCAGAATATGTCCAAATACAGGACTCCATTTGGAGTAGTTCCTTAGGAAGTTTTGATGAAGCCAATTGACAGGTATCAAAATCCAACTTTATTGAATATTTTTGGGGTGCATGGCCTTCCATAGCTCAGGTGGGTCTTCAGCTTGCTATGTTGTTGAAGATGACTTTCAACATCTAATTCTTTTGCTTCTGCATCCCAAGTGCTTGTATTACAAATACATGCTGCTGTACCCCTAGTTAGCTTTCATTTTCAACTCGATACAGCTCAGAGTCATCTGAGAGTAAAGTCGCAACTTAAGAATACTCTAGATCAGATTGCTCTGTGGATGCATCTGTGAGGGACTGTCTTGATTATCAATGGATACTGAAGGGTATGGCCCAGTGCGAGGTCACCATATCTAGGCAAGTGGTTCTGAGTTGTATAGGAACTGTACATGTACTTCTGAGTTCCTGTCCTGACTTCCCCAGAGATGGACTGTGACCTGGAAGTATAAAATGAAATAAAACCTTTCCTTTCTAAGATGTTTTTGGTCAGATTTTTATTACAGCAACAGAAAGAAAAGTAGTGCCTGTTTTACACTGTGCTAGGCATTGAACCCAGGAAACTGTCCATGCTGGAAAGATCACCCTACCATCTGGGTTATATCCATGCCCCCTTAATGATCTGTTTTGTGGCGAGTATTTGAAGATACCTTTATGACGGTTTGAAGGTGCCCGATCATTACAGGGATGTACCATATTAGCTGGAAGGTGTGAATCTCCCCTGTTGTTTTCAGGTACTTGGAGGCATTGGAGTATATGTATCCCAGAATACGTGTATCCACCTGATACCACCCCAGAGTATGGATCTATCCTTGTGCCAAATGTGGACAATGTGCGGACCGACTTCCTAATTAAAACCATTGCCAAACAAGGCAAGGTATGACTTTTAAACCATGATTAAAAAGATTCTACTTTAAAAGGTCATATGAAAATACAAAAGCACTTTGTGTCTATTTCACACTACATTGTGTTTCTGTTTGGAATAAGTGAAGGTATTACCTAAATGAGTGAACTCCTTTTGTTATTTCAAAAGGAAAACCTGATGTGTGCAACAGTCCTAGTTCTCAACTGAGAGAATTTTTGACTTTGTTTTTTGTTAAGATAATTCTTTCCCTTCTGGTTACTGACTTAGTTTCCTGTCCTAACAAAATATCAGAGCTTAGTGTTTAAACCATGGCAGCTTACTTCCTTAGTGCTGGATGCTGAAAGCCCAGGATCAAGGTTTTGTCTAGGTCGGTTTCTCCATAGTCCTTTCTCCTCAACTTATAGTGTCTCCTTCTTGTGTCTTCCTGAGGCCCTTTCCTGTGTGCATGAATCTGGTGTTTGTGCACCTAGATATTTTGTTTCTATAAGGCCAGTATTAGGCAGGATCATTTGGGTGGTCACCTCTGTAGAGTCCCTTCCTCTAGGTATGGTCGTATTGGGAGGTACTGAGGATTCCTGCCTCAGTGTAGGGGTTGGTGGGTCAGAGGGACACAATTCAACCCCTATTGCTTGTTTTATCTCATTCCTTCTAAACCCCTTTATTTTAGGCTGTGCTGTTAATTGGTGAGCAAGGAACAGCCAAAACAGTCATCATCAAAGGATTTATGTCAAAATTTGACCCTGAAAGTCACATGGTCAAGAATCTGAACTTTTCTTCGGCGACGACCCCACTGATGTTTCAGGTACTGCCTCTGATGTCGCACACAGGACAGGCTTGTGTCAGTTCTGAGGGCCAAAGTGTTTCATGTGGGTGGGCCACTGCAACCTTGTCAGGTTTTTGTGATTATAACATTACGCCAACAATGTTTTCCGTTGTCTCTATCATTCAAATGTAGTTAAATCTCTTTCTTGTTATGTTATACTATGTAGTCTTAAATTATGAGGAAATAAGAAAAATTCAAAGAATGGATAAAAGGATTTTTAAGGTGCCACAGATCTCAGTGGTGTTCAAAATACGTGTGTGGATATGTAGGACAGCATAGGAAAGCATTCCAACCTGAAGCATAGATGATCAGTTTCTGAGTTGGACACTGAAAACTCTGGGGAAAAAATTGGCATGTAGGATTTTATGAAATTAAAAATTTGTTTAGGAAAATAAATTATGAAGTAGAGAGACAGCCTAGAATTCAAGAAATAGAGAGAGAGAGAGAGAGAGAGAGAGAGAGAGAGAGAGAGAGAGGAGACAGACAGACAGGTAGACTCTAGAGAAAGAGAGGCAGAGAGAGAAAGATAGAGATATTGCTTTTAGAACTGACCACTCTACTCTTTCTTTATCTGCATACTGATCAGTCTGTGCATTAATTACAATTCAGCAAAAAGAAGCTTCTCAGGTAAGCTTGAAAGCTGCTCTTATCTATAGGTTTAGAGGTAAGTATTTAGGAGTCAGTTTAATTCTATGCTCTTTTAACAGAATGTTAGTTTGTTCTTCTCTAGGACCCATGACTTACTCAGCTGCAGGTTCTTGGTTAAATTAACCGTACTCAGAATGAATTGTCTTGTGAGGCGGGCCTTAAATTCTACCAGAGAGTGTTCAGTTGTTTCCATAATATTTATACTACTAGTGTATGTATTTCCAAGCCAGTCATTAATGTAGCTTACAAGGTTCACATCTGGGTAAGATCATCCACTCTCTTTTTCTTTTTCTTTTCTCTTTCTTATAGTAGCTTACACAGCACCTTCCAGCACTGTAGAAGCCAGTGAGTAGGGATGAAGTTGCTAGGTTGATTCTAGCTTGATTTCTTCATATCATGTAACCCAAGTTGTGCCTCCAGTAATCAAATACACCCTTAAGTTATGGCAGGTCATCCAAATCAATGTCATTAGCCTGTAATGTTTGGTGGTTTATGAGAACCCCAGTGACCAACAACTTGAAAAGTAACACCTGTCACTTGGCTTTTTGTTTGATAGCCTATGGTGTCTGAGAAGGGAATTATGGGGATGAAATTCTTTCTTCTTAAATTTTAAAAATTTATTTACATTTTAGCTGTTGCTCCTCCAGTCTCCCTCCCACAGTTCCTCATCTCACTCCTACTTCTCTTTTCTTCTGAGAAGGTGTTTCTCCCCGACCACACACACACCAGGCCTCCCACTTCCCTGGGGCCTCGAGTCTCTTGAGGATTAGGCACATCTCTTACTGAGGCCTGAATCGTTAGTCCTCTGATATACATGTGCGAGGGGTAGGGTGTGTGTGTGTGTGTGTGGGGGGTGTTTGGACCAGGCTGTGTATGCTGCCTGGCTGGTGGCTCAATCTCTGGGAGCTCTATGAGCTCTGGGTTAGTTGAGTCTGCTGGTTTTCCTATAGGGTCTTCCTATTTGGATCACCTTTCCCTTCAGCTTCTTCAATCCTAATTCAACCATGGGGGTCCCCATCTTCAGTCCAATGGTTGAGTGTAAGTATCTGTATCTGTCTCAGTCACCTGCTGGTGGAGTCTCTCAGAGAGCAGTCATGCTAGGCTCCTGTTTACAGCCTCTTCTCCGTTATGGTCCCTGCAGTTCTTTTAGACAGGAACAATCTTGGGTCAGAAAATTTGGCTGTTGGTTGGTAACCCCAACACCTGAGGCCCTGTCTATCTATTGATGGTGGACTCTTTGAGTTCCCTTTCTCCATTGTTGGGTATTTTGGATAAGATCACCCCTATTGAGTCCTGAGAATGTCTCACCTCCCAGGTCTTTGGTACGTTCTAGATGTTCTCCCTTCCCAAACTCTCCTGTATATTTCCATTCATTCTCCTGGCGCTCTGGGCTTCTCTCCAGCCCCCACATATCTGACCTTATTTCCCCTTCCCCTCACCTTCCCATCCACGTCCTGGGAAAGAAATTCTTAATGTTAAGCTATGCTCAATTATTTGAAAAAACATTAATGTTTCCATTAGAACATTAATCAAATTTGAAAATGGTGCTCATCAGAAATTTTAATTGGAAGGCAAATATTTATCGAAATAGAAGCTCATAAAACTTTACTTCTGATGAACTTTGCTGTCCTTTGCTTATTGGAATCAAAATATCAGCTCAATGAAAATTATTGAGGACGTGGATAATTCACGACTTCTTATTGCTTAATTTAATCAGTGGCATCAGAGCCAATGCACTAAGACCATTGATTCGGCTTCTAAATAAGACTGTCAACTTCATTATAGTCCTGTGCTGGAGATGAAATTTCCAATACTGGCTAGCCCTCTGTCAAACAAATGCCATCTAGACAGTGTCTCGGCATGGAAGTCCCGATGAAATGTCAACCCCAAATTGCAGATGCTCAGCAGTGGTGGTTTTGTATTATTTTTTTGGTGTGTGGTATAGATCATTAAATTATACTAGATAATGGACATATCTCTAAATATTTATATCTCTCTTCACACACACACACACACACACATGAGACATACCCATATGCACATGCACATGTACACAGGCACGTGCACACACATATACACACATGTACAGACATACTACCAACACACAAATACATTGATACTGCATTATATTTAAATAATTTTTGCCAATTTTACTTTAGAAGGACAGCTCTTTTTAAGGGTTATAATTATAGCCTCATTTGAGAATGAACGTTTCAAAAAATATAAGTGTGATTTTTCTACCACCCAAGGTAAATTATCTACCTAGTTACTGTTCTTGAGACTTTAATACTTTTAATATGACTGGGGCATCACTGTTAGCGATGGGCAGAGAGGTCTGACTGGTATCCATGGGAATGTCTACATTCTCAGTGTTCAAGGGCAGGAGGCCCTCTCCTGCCTTTTGTTGCTATTTCATTATATCACTGTTTCTTCTCCTGTCTAGAAATACCACAGCATTGCCTACACTGCTTCCTGCCTGTGCCGGCTTGACTGCTGGGCACCACTGCTGCCTACCATGCTAGCCTCATTAGTTTGAGAAAGCTTCCAATTAGCCAAACTCCTGTAATTAACTTTCTCACTCTAATTCCCGTCATTCTTGCTAGACGGAGCTGATGGAGCAGAGGGCTTTTGTCTCTCAGTCTTCCACTGATGTGCATCCCAAGCAAGTTGACGTTGTAGAGGAGAAAGTAGACTGCCCACATCTTGTTTGCTCCCGTGCTGGTACACAGTCAGTCTGAGAACATTGCTTGTGCCGGGCGGTTTCACAGTGGTTCCGGCTATTTCAGCATCTTGTGTCAGTGGGAAGTCTTATGTTCCTCTTTGCGTGGGACACTATCTCTTATTAATAATTAACCGTGTCTCCTGAGGCTATCCCAGGTGTCTAGTTAAAAAAATTACTCAGCCCAAATTACATTTTAGTCAAGTGAATTTATTTCTTTTAGGAGACAAATGACCCGTTTGCTAGTGATTTTTTTTTCTATTTCTGAAACCTATTGATTCATATCTTTGCAATTTAAATCATTTAAGAATGTGGAAAAACGAAAGTGAGAATTAAGAGGAATTCTAAAAAAGTTTGACCTCTTTTAAAATCCATCTCAGCGTCTTTTGGATGTCATAATGATCTTGTATCCATAAATTCTAACTTTAGAAAGGAGAATCGTGGAGCCTGGCTACACATTTATGTCTCTCAGGCATCAGAACTGTATGCGTAGGTCACGGAAGCACAGCTTGATTGGCTGAGCATGGATCTGGGTCCTTCAAGCCCCTTCAGGCTCATCTCGGCTTCCTGTGGTGTTCTCCCCAACAAAGCGAATTCTTCTGGTTTTTCAGAGAGGCAGGACACTACTTTTCAGTGGAGACTCCTAAGACGCGCTGGAACGCTCTTGTACTAACTGTTCATTGGTTGTTAGCAAAGCGTAAGCTGACCGTCAGGTCCTATCCTCTGCTGCCTTTTACAGCGCCCTCCTGCTTTCTTCCCATGGATTTTCCTTACCCACCTTAACACTTATAACTGATTTATCAACAGTGTGTTTATTTTATTTTTAGCTTTTATTTGGCATTTTTGCATTTCGGTGTTAGTTCAGGCATCGTGTTTTACATTTTAACACACCCACTACCCACCGCGGAATGTTGCATCTGTGTCTTCTGTCTGCCTGAGTTTTTCTGCCTATCATCCATTTTAAATATTTTTTGTTTGTTTTGTTTTTCCTTTTTTTTTTTGCTTTTTTGAGACAAGGTTGGCTTATAAGAGTGTTTTCAATAATTTACAGTAAAGTGGGAAGATTCTATCACTTGGACTCTATGGTTTTAAATAAAGAGAAAAAAACCTCTCAGTTTTTATATTTTGATATATATCACACACAGGTGGAAATGTAAAGTCAAGTAGATTTATATTTCAATTTATTTGGGTCTGATATTTATGAAAAGCGACTTAAGGGTTTGGATAGAATTCCCATTGACATAGTAAAAACACCTTTATAATTTTACAATGACTTTAAAATTTAATTCCTTTTCATGTATCACATATGTTTAATCCTCTGTAGGATGTGTTTATACTGATTCTGGGCTGTGAGTTAGTGACAGTAAGAGAAAGATGAAGCCACAGAGCTAGTAAGTGAGAGAAGACATTTAACCTTCTTTTAAGTCTGTGAGTCCAGTGAGACCTGTTACGATGTAAAGCCTTGCATATTATGCAGATTTGTCTCATTCCCAGGGAAGGTTGTGTGAAAGAAAGGCTAGTCCTAGAACTGTAGGACCCCCCCTCTTGGGAGACCCCACTCTAGTCGTGGGATTGTACTCCCCAAGAAACACGAGAGACGGGCTCTTGACGTAAAGCACACGAGGCAGTTTATTATCAGAGCTCTGGGACATCTCGTATCTCACACAGGAGACAGAGGAGTCGACCCCAAGACTCAAAATTTAAGGCTTTTTATAGGGGAAGGCAAGGGGATTCAGCGTTGTTATACTTGATTGGTTGATTTATATATCAGCAAGTGAAATGGGTACAAGGTCTCATCAGCAAGCAGTACGTGTGGGCTGGAGTGTTCACAATGTAGGAGAGCATCTTATCTTTATTTGTAGATAGGGAGTTTGGTAGTGGCTAGCTAGTTCCTGGAACAATCTCTTGACCTTATTTTTAGGCTTGGCCGGGCATGTCTCAGGCCCCTTCTATCCTGTCCCCTTATCTGCTCTTCTTTTGTAGTTTTTATGAAGTTTTTATTTTAACTCCTTCAGAACTATCAGTGAACAATCCTTTGTCCTACCAAAGCCCCACCCTCCTGCATTATTTTTTTCCTTTGTTGTTGTTAGAGAAACAGACACATCTACAGAGCCGTTTATGATGGTATGATTGATGATTTGATAAATACTGTTTGGGATACGATGTGAGGACTGTAAACCACAGAGGATCTAAGTGTGCTTCCCTCAGGAAAATGTATACAGATGAATGTAATGGGAGAATTATTTGTGTCTGTGTATGAGAGGAGTTAGCATTTGCCTTTAATGATTTTTAGGAGCCATGAAGACTGAATTACCTACTGAGAAGTTTGTTCAGAAAGCTGAATTGAGCTTTAGGTCTCTTAGATGGAAGACCAAGAGGTTTCTTCATTCCATACCTAAAATCACTTGGCTTTCTAGCCACTTAGTTTTTAACTACTTAAAAGCCATTGCTATGCCTGGAAGTAATGGTGATTCCTATGTCCGTATAGTATAGATAGACAATGAAGTCAGAATTTTGTTTAGGGTGTATAGAATTGGTGAAATCATGGTGACTATACCCTCTACTTTGAGAGTAAAGTTATATTGATTATCAAAGAAGCATTCAGCCTTCTGCTAAAGATTTAAGATTTTTTAAAAAATCACTAGCTGGGGTGGAGAAAGTAGCATGGGAAATCACTAGTCTAAGAAAATTTTTTTACAAGGCATGTTGGGTAGTGCACATCTGGGGAGATGTTTTGAGTCATTCACAGGAGTACATGAATAAGGTTCCCACCATGAGCACTATAAACTAACCTCTAAAATGTACACCATTTCACAATGCCTATTTTATTATCATCTGTGGATACATTCAGAGACTGAGGAGGATTTTCTAGGGTAAGCAGCTAGCATCATGGTTACTCACAGGAAGCCTGTGGAGTAGTGGACATGGTTATACCACCCTTTAGAAAGACTAACTATTCAAGAGGGAGGTTGGACTGGACCAGGATGCAGAAGAGAGAGTGAAATAGAACACATGGATTCATCTCATCTTGGTTAGACAAAATTTACGGTTAGTTTAGTAAATGTTGTTGAAGGAGAATGGTAGATAGCAAACCATGATTCTTGGAGTCCTATATTTCTTTATTAATATCAAATGTGTATGGTCTCAGGTAATTTTTTAGATACTAAAAGTACAGTGAAGAATAATATAGATAAGATGTATACTCTAGATTTCATTTTAGAGTAAGAAGGAGACAACAACTAAATATTAGAATGTACCTATTGGAGTTTTATATTCATGATGCTGTGGGACACCTAAATGGGGAAGTGAAGTTATTTCTTTATCTGTTGGTGGTTGTATGTGTGTTCAGGTGCACATGTGTGAGGAGTCATATGTGCATCCATGTGGACATTTGCTCTTGAAACAGGGTGCCTCACAGATCTGTAGCTCACCAAAAGAAAAATGCTGGCGACCAGGCACCTGCCTGCCCCTCTGTCTTCAGCACTGAGATTACAAGCATGTGTCTCCATACCCAGATCCTCATGCTTGTACGACAAGCATTTAGCCCTTCGGGCTTTCTCCACATTCTGTTGATATCAGTTTAGCATCAGCTCTTTTTTGACTTGGAAATTCATTTTAGAAAATTATACAGCGGAAGAACACGGAGAAGTTTAATAAAATAGCTCCACCTTTACAAACTGTCTCATTCCCTCTTCCATTTTGTTTTTGCCAGCATAGCCATTTTATGATATGGAATGTATTTATCATTTCCTGCCACTTAAAAGAAATCAGGGTCAGATCGATGAGGGAGAAAGAGTACACACGTGGGACTTACTCTGTATTATTAGAATTATCCTACCTATGGATTTTTAGCCTTGGAAGATCCTAGAAAAAATAAAATTTTTACATGACAAAGAGTTCTTATTAATAGACATGGGATGATGGGGAGGCTCTGGTTTGCCAGAGGGGGTTGTTGGGAAGTTATTAATTGGCTTATGCATTTAAATTCATTGAAAAGCAGAGCTCAATTTAACCCAGTACATTAAACAGCACGTTTTTTATGTCAGGGGAATATGATACTCTTTTCTATTATATAATTTCCACGGGAGATTTGTTTTATAATTGAATGAGTTGTGATATGTTTACATGTGTTTCTGTTGAAAACATTTTCACATCTCACTCTATCGCTTATTGAAATGATGATGGAAACTTGCAATTACTTTGAAGATTTCTGGAGGCAAATATATAGCTATTTCCTTATATTTTAGTATACTTTATAGTTATATATTGGTTATAAAAATAATTTTAAGTGGTTTACTCTTTACATGTAGGAAAATACTTTTGAATGGGAGTTGTATGGAATCATTTCTTTGGACAGAGAATTCATTTTTATTTCAGTGTGCCTTTACTCCTCGTGCATGTACTCATCACTTCTAACATAATTTAAAACCGTGCATGGATAGATCCTACACTTTTAGCAAAGTGCAGTTGTACAATAGAACTCTGAGCCTATAGAGTTGGAGAACTTCGAATTTCTTGTTTGTTCTTGTATGCTAAATTCCAGTTACTTGGTCTATACATTTATTTTAACTTAAGTGAAGCTAGAACTTATTAATAGCAATACAAAATAAGCTAAGACTGAAAGACACAAATGATTTTCACTGTAGTCTGTTTCCTGTAGAGACCTAAGATAAAGGCAAAGACCTAATCACTAAAAACAAAGGAGTGCATTTGGATGGTTTATTTCTAAGCCACCACGGACTGCCATGGAAACAAATGCATTACCTGTGTCATGAGTCTGAGATTCTTTTTAAATAATAGAAAGAACACAAAGATAGGAGGATAGAAAGGGGAATCTGGGAAGAGCTGGGGGTTAGGAAAGAATATGATAAAAGTAAACTGTACAAAATTCTCAAAGACTAAATAAACAAAAATGAGTTTGCGATCCTTCTTATATCTTACTCTCCCCAATCCCTCAAAGCTTCCTTTTAAGAAGTTTGGTGTTCTTTTTCACATTGTCTTGGGATAGTAGAGTACAACATGGCCTCTTCTCCTACCATTGAGGACTGAGAGGAGACAGTGGGCTTTGTTCTCCATGCTGGGGAATAGGAAAGACTCACTGTTGGTGCAGCTGCCATAGTGGGAGATCTGGATTGCATGGGGCTGCTGGACCCAACAGGCACTGTAGCAGCCTTCAGTTGAAGGCAGATGCCACAGCTTAGGCTTTGGACTGAAGCTTATGAGTCAACAGCCCCATCTGACAATATCTCCGAGTGTGACAAAACTTTTACAGGATGGAGATTAAGAGTTGGTATAGGTACAAGGAAATGGAACCAAATCCTCATATATAAACAGAAAAGCATTGTCTGGGTAGATTCTGAGTAGAATTTATATCTATTGAAACTTTATTAAGTGATGTTTAAAACTTGTAAATGTTATGCAAAATGACTGAGGAACTAAATAAATTCCCTAAATTAAGGAGGACATTTTGGCTCTTGATAAATAAGTAGCTCCCGACATTTAAGGGTTCTCGCTTTGCTTATTGTCTGTCTGTGGTAGTTGTTCAAGTCTTAGCAAAAGCTTTACAGATGTTTCTGTTGGTGTTCTTGCTTAACAGAGGACAATAGAGAGTTATGTGGATAAACGCATGGGCACAACATATGGTCCTCCTGCAGGGAAGAAAATGGCTGTCTTTATTGATGATTTAAATATGCCAGTAATCAACGAATGGGGTGATCAGGTATATTGACCCTACTGTACATTTTTATTTTGCTAATTTGTGACTGATTTATTGTTCAATGAGTATTTCTTTTGTATATCTTCAGCATGCAGTTTCTGAATTACAATAAACACTGTTCTGTAAAAAAAGACTTAAGGAACTATATGTTCTAGGATCATGTCTGTCTGTCTGTCCATCTGTCCTCTCTTCTCTCTCTGTACTTGTGGGGTCAGAGGTTGTCATCAGGTGTCTTTTTCCACCTTCCTAGAGACAAGCTTCTCTTAACCTGGGTCTCGCCATTTTGTTAGACTGGCCACTGAGCCTGGGGGTTTGCTTGTTTCTACCCCTAATCCCAGCTCTGAGGTGTACATAGCCTCACCTGGCTCTTATGTGGCTGCTGGAGAATCTAAACTCAAGTCCTCATGCTTTAGAAGCAAGCATGTTACCAATGGAGCCTTTCCTTAGCCTAAGGAAAGACATTTTAATTGTAAACACTGCTTCTCTTAGGTTACTAATGAGATTGTCCGACAGCTGATGGAACAGAATGGATTCTATAACCTAGAGAAGCCTGGAGAGTTCACTAGCATTGTGGACATCCAGTTCTTGGCAGCCATGATCCATCCTGGGGGTGGACGCAATGACATACCACAGAGGTTGAAGAGACAGTTCTCCATATTCAACTGTACCTTGCCTTCTGATGCTTCCATGGACAAGATCTTTGGTAAAATGGTTGTTAGAGGGCTAGGGGAAAGAGGGATGTGATATCTGCTATCAGCAATATCTACCCAGAGGGCAATACTGAGAGTGAGAAGCTCTTTAGTTTGCAGCCTTATTCCTGTTTTACTTTGCTTTCTACAGTGATTAATTATAGATATTCATGTAGGTAGATGCCTTAGTCCATGTTTTCTCCTTTGCATTATTATTATTATTATTATTATTATTATTATTATTATTATTACTTTCATTTAAGTAGCTGTTACCAGCTTCTCATGTAAAAAAGTTATACATGACGCAAATGTGAGCTGGTTTTCACATGGGCAGTCTCTATATTCCTTTGTTAAGAACAGGTGCCTAAGACTCTACCCAAAATACTGAGTGTTGCCATAGGAATAACAGTGTACAAAGAGATTAAGAGTCTCCCATCTGACCATCGGGGTACTCGACAGAATTGTAATCAGATACTCATGTAGTAAATATGTAGCACTTCTAGCTCAGTATATAGCCAAGTATATTTATGTGAGCAATGAAAATATAATTTTACTGGTTTTGGAATTATTCTTTGCTTAGAAAAGAGTGTGAAGTTATGAACAACTCTCTGTTAGGTATTAATTTACAATTTCTGAAACTGCAACTGACACAAAACTCATTAAGATTACCCTAATTAATTTCTGGCAGGATAAAATGTCATCTTGTCACCCCAGGTTCGGAGAGTGTGACAGCACTCTGCCTTCAGTCACAGCAATGGGAAGGTTGGGAGACCAAATGACATTTGAATTATCTAAACCTGGGGAAAGTAAAGTCGATGAGAGGGGATGACTTCTATCATATCTAACTATTCTTTGGTGCCTGGAAAATGTTATGCATAACAAAAATTATTTTGCAATGCACGAGAAGTCAACAAAATAAGAGGAAAATATAGTGGACAGAAAACATTTTAACTTTTTATGTCGATTTTATATGTTTATCACTGTTACTCATTTAATAATATTAAATTAGTTTATCCAGAATTTTCAGTAGTATTTGCTTTGATCATCATCATCCATCATCTTCCTCATCTTCCTCATCTTCCTCCTCTTCCTCCACACCCCCTCCTCCTTTTCTTCCTCTCCCTCCTCCTCCACCTCCTCCTAAAACTGTATTAGGGATAGAATCTAGAATCTAGAGCTTTGCACATATTAGGCAAATGTTCTGCCACAGAGAATCTTTTCTCCAGTCCCTTGACAGCACTTCTAAAGCAATACTCTGATATACTGGATGCTGACTTCCATAAACGTATCACTGGTTTTTGAGTATTTGAAAAATTAACAGACCATTAATAGATGAGCTTGTCTTATTACATGGCCATCTGTTAAATATATCAGCACACTTGTGCAAATTCTTCATTGTCAAGCTTTTCTTCTGAATTGAGTGTAGCGATTAGTCAGATTGTGTTGATACTACCCCTTCCCAGGTGTGATTGGGGAAGGCTACTACTGTGCCCAGCGGGGCTTCTCAAAGGAAGTGCAAGATGCTGTGATAAAGCTTGTACCCCTGACACGTCGCCTGTGGCAGATGACCAAACTGAAGATGCTCCCAACGCCTGCAAAATTCCACTATGTGTTTAACCTTCGAGACCTTTCCAGGATCTGGCAGGGCATGCTGAATATCACTTCAGAGGTCATCAAAGACACAGATGTATGTGACCCTTAAGATATAAAAACAACTCACATTGCTATTTTCTTATCCTAAATTTGATTTTTATGTGAAATCTGAAAAAAATTGGATCTTCCTGAATACTTTCTTCATCTGTATCTGGGTAACATCAATGAGAGAAAAACCTAAATATTGCATTAGAAAATTTAAACTATAATTTTAATCGAAGTAATTTATATTTAAAGAAATAATATATAATTATTATCTAAGGAGTATGTATTAGTACTTTACCTATTCTCTTGATAAAATATCCTGATATAAGCAATTTAAAGGAGGAAGGATTTATTTTGGCTCTTCCTAGAAGGTATAGACTGTCCTATTTGAAGAAGGCATTGTGGCAGAGTTTGAGACTGACTATGGTTACATTGTATCATAGTCAGGAAGCAGACAGCAATGAGTGCAGGAGGTTACATTGTATTCTTGGTCGGGAAGCAGACAACAATGAGTGTAGGAGGTTACATTGTATTCATAGTCAGGAAGCAGACAACAATGAATGCTGGTACTCAGCATTTGTTCTTCTTTGTCAGTCCAACACCCCTTCCCAAGGATTGGTGTAATCCATAGTTAAGGTGAGTCTTCCCACCTCAACTGACCAAATCTAAGAGCTTGTGTTCTGGGTGACCCCAGATCCTATCAAGTTGACAGTTGCTATTAATCACAGGCGAGAATAGAAAACAAAATTTGTTTTTCATAATCTCCTGTTTTTCTTCAATAATTAGTGGACACAATTATGATTGGTTTGATTCTATAATAGTCTTCATACTTTAACCTTCATGTTTAAACCTAAAACATATAATTGTATTTATAAATAAGCACTCAGAATGAAAAGAAACCATTCTGTTGTTAGTCACTTGTGAGTTTTCCTTGTAACTAGATGAAGTAAAAGAATTATTTATTCTGCTAGAATTGAAAAGAGGCAGCAGAGTAGAAAATTCATTTAATACAAAAACCAAAATGAGCATTTGGATGTATGTGAATATGACATTTCCCATGTTGTAAGAACTCTCTTCAAAATAGAACAATAGGTTTAAAAATCCACAAAGTATTTTACCTTTAAAGCGTGACTGTGTGCTCAGTCTAAGTCACAGGTGGCTTCTTTCCTGGGCTTTCTGGACCTGGGGATGTAGTTTGGCCACTGGCTTCAGGAGTACTGGCTACATAACCACTCACAGCGTGGGATTACTAACAAAATAGTCAGTAAGCGTGTCGAGTATTCACTCCCAAATCCCCTCATTTCTGTTCCAGATGCTCACCAACAGGCAGCCACACTTGCTAACTTTTGAAAACTGGACAGATTTTTGGAAAAGCTCATTATCCACATTACAAAACTGACATTTAGTTTAGCAGTAGTGAATATTCCAAGTTGATTAAAAAAATAAAATGTTTTTTTCATTTTGTGAACACACACACACACACACACACACACACACACACACACGCACGCGCCATGGCATGCATGTGGAGGTCAGATGATAACTATGGAGAGTAGGTTCTCTCTTCCAGTTTGATGTGGGTTCTAGGGGACAAACTGAAGTCATTGAGCTTGTATGGCAGGCACTGTTACTTTCTAAGCCATCTGGACTGCTCTCAAGTGAGTGTTCCTCTCGGTGTGTCATTAATAAACTAATGGAATGTGGAAGGTGGGTCTCAACTATTATTCTTCAACAGTCATTCTGGTCACTTATTTTAGCTCAATGCAAACAGCTTTAGAAATTGATGCTATAATAAAACTTTTCTTAGAAAAAGCTTCTATACTTTGGAAAACAGGTGGCTTTTGTCATTATTAAGAAACCTGACTTGGAAGTTAAGGAATTTCTATGAGTGTTTTAAAGCAAATAATGATCTTTATCAAATATTTTTTTCTTGGAAGGAATAGGAGTGTTGTCTAATCAACTTTCCCCAGCTACCAGTGAATTTTGGTCTCTGAGGTTTTTTTTTTTCATTCAGATATGCTAGATTTATTTTTGTAGCAAATTTTTCTTATTTATGTTAATTAAATATGCCTTTGTAAATTTTTTAAAGGTTTATTTATTTTATATAGGTGAGTACATTGTAGCTGTCATCAGACACAACAGAAGAGGGCATCAGATCCCATTCAGATGGTTGCGAGCCTCCATGTGGTTGATGGGAATTGAACACAGGTCCCCTAGAAGAACAGTCAGTGCTCTTAACCATTGAGCCATCTCTCTAGCTTTGCCTTTGTAAATCTTAATTGCATATATGTTAGAATTCCTCATATATTTTACATTATACTATAAATTACCCATGAAAGGAAACAGTGCAACCAATTTAGTAACAGATGGACACCTTCTCACACAACATCAGTTTTTTGATTGATCTGATATATTTGTAATGTTTTTATCTGAGAATACTTTTCAATTAAGACCGCAAAATAATACATTCTATTTCCTTTTATTATGTTTGAATAAGATCAATTTAAATTGAAATAAGAGCATATCATAAAGTGTTGTATCTGAAAGCTAGAGAGATGAGGCTCTGTGGTATTTCAATGTGAAATCTCAATTATGACGCAGTAGGAATTAATGATGCATTTAATTATGTCTTCAACAGGAACTGCTTAGGCTGTGGAAGCATGAGTGCAAACGTGTGATAGCTGATCGCTTTAGCATGTCCAGTGATGTGACCTGGTTTGATAAGGCTGTTGTCAGTTTGGTGGAGGAGGAGTTTGGTGAAGAGAAAACACCGGTGGTGGATTGTGGAGTTGATACTTATTTTGTGGATTTCTTGAGGGATACACCAGAAGCTATAGGTAAACTATAGAGGAGATTGAAGTTCTCCAACAGATGGCACCCAAGGTGTGATCAAATGCTAGAAGGTTTGTACGTTTATAGAGCTTCAGTTCCTGTGCAGAAAACAAACCTGGGAAAAGTATGTGCTCAGTAAGTACAGGAGGAGTGGGTCAGTACAAAATCATGCAGTTCAAAGGTGAACTACCTTTATGTTGATCACTTCGGTTACTAAATTGAACAGAGATGTGGGTTAGGGCCAGAAGAACATGTCCAGGACTTGTAGTCTCTCAGAGGTAGAGAGAAAGAATTTAATATTTATTGGCTGAATGTCTCTTGAATCATTTTGTCTTTATGTTTGCAGACAGAAATGTGATTGTCACATCACAGGAATTGGGGAAAACAAAGTGTTGTCTGTTGGATATCTAGGTACCTGCAGCCATACATATAAAATAAAATCAAGGCAAATAAAAGGCAATAAAAATAGCAATGATTATCCTTATCCAGGTATCTGAATTCTATGAGAAGCCCAGTACGTGTAACTTAGAAGAAGTGAGTGATGGGCAGGCAGCTTCTTGTGATTGGATTCACAGAAATTAGAGATGTATTACTTTTATTTATGGAAATAGACACACTGCCCTGACTTTCACATCAAAGCTAAATGGTTTTAAAACAAATATTATTATTCATTTTAAGGACCATTTCTAAAACTGAGGATAAATTCTTGGTCATTTTTTTACTTAAAAAAAAAAAAAGGCTGTTGGCACTGGAGGTATAGCTCAGCTGATAGGTACAGTGATTGGGCATCACACATGAAACTTCAGACTTCATAAGCTTCATAAATAGAGATCAGAGGCACAAGCATGTCATACCATCAGTTGGGAGGCAGAGACCAGAGCTAAGGCCATTGTTGACTTATAGGGCACTCTAGACTAATGTAGTTCTGTCTTCTAATGGTTGGGAATGACTACAGCATCTCCGATTGGTGGTGATAATCATATGTGTGGTACATCAAAAGTTTCTGAGTGAAAGTTACAAAAAAAAGAACCATCACAGTTTCCCCTGCAGTTAGAAAAACTTCTTGTAAAGCAGGTCAAGCATGTATAAAATTTGACAAGATCATCTGGAAAAAACAACTAGGACTTAGCCTGTGTTTATTGGACTCTTATATCTCACATCCTCTGGTTGAGAATAATGAGTAAATAGACTGAGCTTTTAAAGGGTCAAAGTGCAACTGCTTTGTCTGGGGTGAGGGCAAGGGTCATTGGAAAATGTCCAACTGCCTGTGACTTCAAAACATTTTTTCTTGAAGCTTGAGTTGAACATTTATGGGAGTTCCTTTATTATAGTTGTCCTTAAAAGCCATGCAATTCTTTACCTCTCTCAAGATTTTGATGTTATCCCCACTTCCTTGGATTTTCCTTTTAACCAGTAATCTCCTGTCTCTAGCATGGTCTTCAAGACACAATGTTTATCTGTGAGTTCTCATAAAGTCATTAAAAAAAGATCATTCGACATTGGTCATCTTTAGAATTATCTGCCTGTGATTATGAAAATTTTGATACTTCTTTTATTATCTCTGTCTGTTTTCTTAAAAATTTAATATGATATTTTGATGACAAATATGTAATATTCATATCAACACACTAATATTGAACTTTTAGTGGGTAAGCTTAGGCAGGAGTCATCAGGTTCAATGATTTGAAGAAACCTATCACTTCTTGCCAAGGTGAAACACCTGAGGAGACTGATGCTGAAATGCCAAAGCTTTATGAGCCAATTGCATCCCTTAATCACCTGAGTGAGCGTCTGAGCGTGTTCCTGCAGCTCTATAATGAGAGCATCCGCGGCACTGGCATGGACATGGTGTTCTTCAGAGATGCGATGGTCCACTTAGTCAAGGTACTGTGGCTTCACCAAGGAGCTTGCCACCAGTGACAGACACTTGACTTCACCCGGAATAACCCCCATCCTTCATTTTCAATTCCTACGAGAGAGTAGTCAGTTTAAAAGTAAACTCCCAGTTATATTCCAGTTGAGTTTCTAAGCCGAATGCATCATGTCACACATTATACGCCTAAAATAAGAGCATCATATTTCCAATGTGCGACGTGAAAATTTTATTCAGCGTTGGTATTCAGCTTCTAGCTCAGTGTTTTTGCTGCATGGAATGAATGTGTTTTATCTGAGTTCAAAGAACGAAGTCTGTTTATATCTACATGATGTAAAGAGAAGCACTTTGAAATAATACCTAAGCCTAAAGCACACCCAGTGAAATAAGTTGTCAAATACCACAGCATTTCCTGCACGTTAGGTACTTGGTGATTCTCAGGGCAAGAAAGCAGAGAGGAGAATGTGGATACAGGATGGAGAAGGGGATTAGATGACAGCATTAAATGGGTAGAATTTTAGTTTCTTAGGACAAAAATAGATATGGAAAGTAGATTATATTAATGGTTGCACAACAGTGTACTTCTACTTAATATTATTAAATTATACATTTTACTTAGTCATGATAGTAAATTTTAAGTGTATTGATTGTGTCATCTGCTTTCCTGGATGCTGCAACCAAATATCTGAGAAAAGAATAACTTAAGGGAGTATTTTAGTTTCTTGTTCACAGTTTGAAGTAATGTAGTCTATCATGGTGGTAGGGCTGGAGCCCGCTGATCACATTGTGCCTGCAGTTAGCAGGCAGAGAGAGGAAAGGGGGCTAGTGCTCAGCTGGCTTTCAGCTCTTGATGTAGTTTAGGATGGGTCTTTCCATTCAATTAATCTAATCTAGAAAATCTCTCACAGTACTTTGAGACATGTAGTTAGACAGTAGCTGTAAATTCACTTGAATTGCAAAATCACGATTAGCCCTCGATATATTTTGTAATTAAAGTTAATAGTTCTAAATACAAAACAAAACAAACAAAAATACCAGTGTAGAAACAGTTGATCTGAAGAAGATGAGAATTCTGGTACAATGAATTCCACTAGGGAAGTAGAATTTTATCTTACATTGTCATATGAGACAGTTGATCCATTCTCAAACATTGTAAGTAAAAAAAAGTTTATATATATATATATATATATATATATGTGTGTATGTATGTATGTATATGACCTAATTTGCATCATTAGATTTTCCATTTGACAGATGTCATTGATTTTCTTACTTTGTTGACTTCAGTTAGTTTCAGTCTACATACTTTCACTTAGAAAACAGGTGCCTTGAGACTGTCTTCTATGATTTAGGTATAAGCATGAAGAATGACCCCATAAATACAAGTTGTCTCCTCTAATAGTTATTGGATCTGGCTGGTCAGGGGAGTTGGTTTGAGAGGATATCCAGTGAGCCTTTTCTGTGATCTGGGGTTTGCTCACCTGTGTGTTTTCTCTACATGAGAGCAAGAGTCTTTCTGCAGGATTGAAGTGAGCCTGGGACAAAGAGAAGACAGAGGGGTTATTTGGAGATTAGGGTTCCCAAGCATGCGGGCACATAGCTCTGAGTCTGTGAATTCTTAGAATCTGTGTGTGACGTCTTTCTGGACTGAATGATGAGGTCCAATGTTCTTCCAAATTTTAATAAAAGTAATAGTGTGGAATTAGCTTCAACTATATAATTGATTAAGAGTTGGATGTTTCATTAAGAATAAACTTCTGCCATATTGAATACTTGAAAGGATGGGAGGGCAAAGAAATAAAACAAACAAATCCCCCAACACTTCATAGTCTGTAAATGAGCTCTGCAAATGATGATGTCATGACTAAATATTTGTTGAAGACATGGTCTGGTTGGGCTGGGATTGCCCTGCACTAACACTGATATTGAGTTTATTTTTGTCCATATTGTGAAATCACAAAGCTTTCCACTTTGCAAAACAAATAAGAAGCTTTTCTTCATCTGTCTGAGCGTGCTATCAGCACCTCAGCTCTGAGGGCGGTTTCCTTTTTCTCAGCCTCTAGCATGGTTGTTTTGGAATTAGTCAAAGAATACATGTCCAGAACATTTGAGACAAAATTGTGCATTTCTCACTGTGTTATAGGCTCACTCTCTCCTTAATGGGTGTGTGTGCACATGTGCGCGCACACATGCACAATCAGCATATCTGAGTTCTGTTTCATGAGAATGTGAGTTTTGAAATGTTCGAACTAGTCAGAAGACACGGCAGAAGTCAGAGAGAGAACAGAGATAAAAATCTGTGTCCAAATGGGCTGTGATTGGAGATCCAGTTCTTCTATTCATAAAAATGCCAGACTATGTCTTTGTGCTATGTATCTTTATTAATATTATTTATTTAAAAACTTGAAATTCTAATATAGTTACATTATTTCTCCTTTCTGTATTTGCTCTCCTCCAAATTCACAGCCTTTTTGTTATTAATTGTTGTTACATACATATGCATATACACATACATACATTTGCATATACACATATATCATCATTACAACCTCTTTAATCTGTATGTCACTATATGTATATTTTTGGGAATGAATGTTTAGTATTGGGAGATGATCTAATAATAAGAGTCTGATAAATTATTTGGAATTTAAACAACCCCTGTGTTGTTTAAATTCTATGCAGCTTCATCTACTACCAACTTCTTGTTCCAACCCTGATGGAGCCACCTTGGGCCTTTTGCTGACTCTGATAATTTGTGTTCCTGAATCTTTCCTCCTTTGTATCTCTCCTTCCTTTCTCCCTCCCTGCCTCCTATCTTCCCTTTTCCCTCTCATCCTTCCTTTCACCATCCCTTCCTTTCTCCTCCTCCTTCCTACCTTCCTTCCTCTATCCCTCCCCCATCCCCTTCCTCCATCTTTTCTTCCTTTATTCTTTCCCTTCCTCCTTCCATCCCTCCCTTCTTTTCTGTCCTTGATGTTTTTGTTTATTTTGGAGAGAAGGTCTTCCTTACTCAACTTTGTATCAAAAGCCTCAATCACTCTCTTCTATTCTCGTGCTAGACTTATGGATGTGTGCCTTCATGCCTAGCCAGCAAGCCACTTTCTTTGTGAACATTTAGTCATTACAAGACTTGGATTAAATTCAAGTTGCATACCTGAACTTGACTCTCTGAGGCAGTGATGCTTCCATGGTATTCTTTGCTCTCAGCGTTGTAATTGGGTTGTCTTAGACACTCACACATTTCGCATCAGCAGGTCCCTCACCCCATGGGAACATGTGTGCTACATCATTAAGTTTTTTATAGATTAGCTCCATTTAAGGCTCTCCCCTAAGTGTTTGCTCTCCCATCATCTTTGATTTTTAACAGGATTGAGTTTTAATTCCACTTTAATACTGTCTATTTGCTTGTTCATAGACCTGCTTATCTCTCTAATGTTGTGATGATTTATCCTGTGCCAGGTGAAAGTACAATGAAGATTTTCTAAAACCAAATACTAAAAAAAAGTGTAACTCTCTAATATAGTCTACACATCGAACACAGGACAGGGCTATCATTGTAAAGTGATGACCAAGGGACATCAGAAGGTTCTAGTGTAGTTCCAGTTGCTCCTCATTTGTTTTGTTTCAGCATTTTGAATTTACACCAACAGAAGGTATGAGAAGGCACTTGGCAGCTCTCTATGGCTGTGTAGTGACTTTGTAGAGTCACAGAGATAAAATGAGAGCAGAGAGCTGGGAAGACTGAAGCACACATCTGCTCTCAGGTTTGAGGGCCACAGAGAGACAGGAAGCATTGTTTCATTTCTCACATGTTCAGAATTTGGGAGACTCGCAGCAAACCCAGTGGTATCTCAAGCAGGAATGGAACATACTGAGCTAAGGGAAGGGAATTTTGAGGAAGGCCTCCTTGGAAAAAACTTGTCATGATGGAAAGCCTCAGGAATCCTAGCCAGAGTTAGCAGGACCTGTCTTCATCCCTTATCACTGTCATTGTAATTTTACAGCAAATTTTACAGCAATATTCTAGTTTAAACGTGTATTTTAGGAGAGAGAGGTTTACTACATAAGGTGAAAAGATTGTCCAGAGTTCTATCCTGGATCCTCCCTGAAAGTTGCTGAAAGCCTAGTGGGAGTATTTCATTCAATGCCTGGGAAGCTAAATCAGTCAACCAGGAGGGGGACCAGGGATAGGCTGTGTCTACTGAGCAGGGCAGAGTAGTCTCCTGACCTATTTTTCATCACTTCTTGGTAGAGACCTTGGTTATTAATCCTCTTACCAGTTAGTATGAGGGTGCTTATGCACATCTTCTTTGCACCGTCTCTGTTATTCTTGGGTAGTTTTCTTCCCTTTGATTTAAGCTGTTTCCTATGTGGAAGGTATTGTAGTTCGTGGCATGCTCTGAGTTCTGAGCATAGGCGGTGATCTAGCATTTCTGTTGTCCTTCCTAGCATGCTGCTTTAGGTTATTACATACTAAGAGGTCAGTTCAAAGTTTCCTTTAGTTTCTCCTTGTAAACAGAGCCAGCCACAAACTGGACTATGTACCCTATGGGATCGTGAGAGCACATACTACTGTTGCCACCTGGTAGGGCAACCCAAGTGTTGTCATTGAGAAGTGCTCCATTCTCTGAAGCAGTATGGCTTTCTATTCTGACCCAGAGATAACTTTGTCTTCCAAATGATTATTTGGCATTAAAAGTTATTTATTATTTTAAAATACATTTAAATTAAAATAGAATTAAATCATTTCCTCCTTCCATTTCTTCCAGCCATCCTTCCAGCTACTCTTCCTCTACTCTCCCCATTATCCCTCCATTTTCAAATTGATAACCTCTTTGTGATTATTATTACTTCACACATAGAAGTACATATGTATATTAAATATATGGATACAATCAGTTGAGTTCATTGTGTGTGTGACTTCAGAGCTGACCACTTTATACCAAATAACCAGAGCTCATTGCAAGGAGTGGCTGATTCTCTCTCTCCCAGCAGTTATCAGTTATAGGTGGCCTTATTCTTATATCAAGTGCATAATATAATGGCGAGTTTGCATGTCGAAAGACATGAGTCTTTTCTGTTTTCTGTTATAGATCTCTCGAGTCATCCGCACTCCTCGGGGAAATGCCCTCCTGGTTGGTGTGGGCGGATCAGGAAAGCAGAGTCTGACAAGGCTGGCTTCCTTCATTGCGGGCTATACCTCTTTCCAGATCACTCTGACAAGGTAAGAGCCTTTGTGTTACCATAAAATGGATTTCGAAGAAAGGGTCTCAGAGGTCGCCAGCAGTTAAGAATGCATTTTCTTATGTACGTTAAGAATCACAGTAGTTTTTCTCCTTGAATACTGACATGACTTCCCCTTTCAACTCTCGTCATGGACCAGAACATTTTCTATTAGTGGCCTGTTTTTTTAAACAGTCCAGCCTTGCACTTCAGAGTATCGCTGCTTCTTTGTTTTTATGTTTTATAGTGAGTAAGCATTAACTATATCCTTTGTACATTTTAGAAGACATTTATATATCATAAGTGCTAGTGTAGATTTTGACAATGTTAATATAACAGAAAATAGATGAAAAATTTATAAATGCAAACACTTTCAATATTTGTTGAATATTGAGTAGACATTCAACACTGTCTGGGGAACAGGATTTTGTTAGCTTCCTGTTACTAGGGGAAAATAACAGATAATCAACTTAAGGAGGAAAGATTTATTTGGTCCATGGTTTTAAAATATGTCTGGTTATGTCTGTTGTCTATGGATTTGCAGTGAGAGAAAATCAGGACAGGCAGTCCATGGGTGTGTGTTAGAACAAGACCGCCCACATGATGGTAATGGAGAAGGAGAAAAATAAGATGGTCAAAGTGTGTGTGTATGTGTGTGTGTGTGTGTGTGTGTGTGAGAGAGAGAGAGAGAGAGAGAGAGAGAGAGAGAGAAAGAGAGAGAGACAGAGACAGAGACAGAGAGAGAAAGAGAGAGAGACAGAGAGAGACAGAGACAGAGACAGAGATAGAGATACACACATAGACACAGAGAGACAGACACACTACCAAGAGAAAGAGGGAGGAAGGGGAGATAGAGAGACAGAGAGAGAGAGACAGACAGAAAGACAGAGACAGACAGACAGAGACAGAGAGAGAGACAGACAGAAAGACAGAGACAGACAGACAGAGAGACAGAGAGATGGAGACATTGAGGGATAGAAACAGGAACATATGCATGAAAGAACATTTAATATTCCCCTGAAGAACAGGCCTCAAGTCCCAGTGATCAAACTTCCTTCTGCAAGCTGCCACTTTCTAAGGTTTTATCACCTCCCAATGACACACAGGCTGGGGACCAAGCCACTAACACGACACATGGTTCCTTGGAGACAGTCCTGAACCAATGAATAAATAACTCTAGCCAGTGTCATCATGGTGCTTATAACAACTCAAAGGAGACAGGTGATGAGCATTTCACTGCATTTCACTCTATGTCCCGTATTCACTGTTGTGTCTACTAGGGAAATGAATGCAGATACATCAGAAGAGGCTTTCTGGAAGGAATAATGTTAAAATGAAACCCAGGTTTGAGTAGGAATTCTAGAAGAACTTGTGATTTTTCAGGCAAAAGAAAACATTGCCTTCGTGAAGTGAACATCATGTTAAGTTACTACTGATGCCTGGAAGAATCAAATATGGCTGAGGGTGGGATGTGAGATGGAAATTGGGAATGTATTAATCTTGGCGGGATTTGAAGGTATAGTCAGGAGTTAATAGGTCACCAGAGAGTAATAGGAAAACACTGATGGGTTACCAGTAATGTGTGTGTGTGTGTGTGTGTGTGTGTGTGTGTGTGTGTGTGTGTGTGTGTGTGTGTGTATGGAAAACACAAAACTGTCATAAAGATATCTTGAGGAGTCTAGGCAAGGCATGATGGTACCATGAGACATGGTAGAGAGAAAGGAAAAATGGACGGTAGAAATCCATGAGAGTTTTAGCAAACTGGAGCTCTTCTTGGTAATCCTGGTTTTGGGGATACAGAATTATATAGATAGTTACTGTGCATGAAGAGAGCGAACCCCAATGAGTTTCTCTCTCTCTTTCTCTCTGTCTCTTTCTCTTTCTGTGTGTGAGAGAGAGGTGGGGATGGGAGGTGGAGGGGGAGAGGGAGAAAACTGAATTAGCATGTGAACAGTGAACATGAAGAGATAAGTAGAATCGATTCAGAGAAGTCAAACAGAACTTCAGAAATCCAGTTTGGGAAGTTTAGTTGAGATGAATTCATTAGCAGTTAATTTGGACAAACAGGGGTAGGAAGTCTTGATTATTTGGCATCCATGGGAAACATGCCACTGACCTGTCTTGTTGAGAGAGACCCATATGCTACTGCTAGCTTGGAGGATGAAAGTTATTGAATATTGGAGTTGGAGATCTTGTTATTCAAGCTGAGGCTGTCATAGCTGGTCTGAATTATATGGCTCTCCTTGGAGAATAAATCCAAAGATTTCTGTTTAATACATGTAGTAGGATGACAGAGCTCACCCTTATTACCATGTTTATAATTCTAGTCTGTGTGTGGAAGCCAAGCTAGGGAAACAGAGACGCTGCACTGGAAGGAGATTTGATTCATATTTTTGTTGCCAAAACTTGCCTAAAACCTTCTTGATTTCAAGTCACTTTTACATATTTTAGCTAATTGGATTTTCTAATGAAGTTGGTTAGGTGGTCCAGGTCCCAACAGTCCATCTTGCAGCTGGAGTTCAGAAAGCCTATAAATTACGTGACATCAGACAGCATAGGGGAATTGATTGCACTGCAGGATTTGCAATCAATCCAGGTGTCTAGTCAAGTGTGACTCCTACTGCAACCCAATGTCTCAGTAAGCACCTACAACTTTCACAGTGACAAATTTGTCCCTCTGCGTGTCACACTGAAAATGATCCATTATCAGTGAGAGGAAAGGCAAGGTTTCCTTACCTTAGGTACCGTCCAATCCCATAAACCATAGGTGATTGCTCAGCGCTGGACTGAGGAGCTTCCCAGCTGGGATACACAACCATGGGTCATATTATTTGAGAGCAGCAATTTTGCCTTGCATTCTGTCTCACTTGTTTTTCTCTACTGTGTGTGTGTGTGTGTGTGTGTGTGTGTGTGTGTGTGTGTGTGTGTGTGTGTGTCTCATTGGAGGCCAGATTTCAATCTCAGGTATTTTCCTCTTTCTTGTTTTTTGAGGCAGATTGTCATTCTGAATGCAGAGCTTATCATCTGATCTAGATTAGCTCGCTGGCCATTTCAGAGTCCTCTGCCAAGAATTCTCTGTCTAGCTCTATGCCATTTTTCAACTGGGTTACTTGGTTTGTTGGTGTCTAATTTTTGTGTCTTTATATTTTTTGGATATTAGCCCTCTGCCAGACATAGGGTTATTGAAGATCTGCTCCCATTCTGTAGGTGGTTGTTTTGTCCTATCGATGGTGTTCTTACCCATCTTTTGTTGATAAACATGGGCTCTGAGTGATGGAGTTCATTCGGTTTGTGAAGCAATCTTCTATGATGTTCACTTTGCAATGCCAATGCTTTCATCCAGAAACTCAGAGATTCTTCTAGAATTTTACTCAGCTGTAGGCTTCATTTTAACATCATTTCTTCCAGAAAGCCTTTTGTGATGTATTTCCCTATTAGAAACAAAAACCCTTCTTTTGTTTCTTTCAAAGGGAGAACTGTCTTTAAAAATCTTTTATGATCACTTAGCCCTTGTTTCCCTAGCAGTCTCCTAAAAGTATCTATACATCCTGGCCAGTGTTTTGTCAACTTGACCTTGGCAGGTGGTCCTGTATGGTGCAAGAAAGCAAACTGAGGGAGACACGTGGAAGAAGCCAGTAAACAGCATTTGTGTATGGCTTTTGCTTCAGTTCCTGACTCCAGGTTCCTGCTCTGCTTTGGTCATGGTTTTTATCACAGTAATAGAAACCATAACTCAGACAGTGATTGTAGATTTAGCTTATGGGTATTAAAAAGACAGAGTTTGGTTGACAAATATTTAGTATCTTAAGGAAAAGGAAAAGTCTACTGATGCTGAGTGATGGTGGTACACACCTTTAATCCCAGCACTCAGGAGGCAGTGCCAGGAAGATCTCTGAGTCTGAGGCCAGCCTGGTCTATGTTCCAGGATAGCCAGAACTACACAGAGAAACTCTGTCTTGAAAAACAAAAACATTAAAACAAACCCCAAACAAACAAAACAAAAAACCAAAACCAAAACCAAAGCAAAACAAACAAAAAACCCAAACAACACTATCGCCATCATCTAAAAAAAAACAAAATAAAACAAACCCCCTCCAAACCCCCCAAACCCAATTCCCCCACATACACATGAGAGAGACAAACAGATGGACAGACAGACAGACAGACAGACAGACAGACACACACACAGAGAGAGTGACAGACAGAGAGAGACAGACAGAGAGAGAAAGAGAGAGAGAGAAAGGGAGAGAGAGAGAGAGAGAGAGAGAGAGAGAGAGAGAGAGAGAGAGAGAGAGAGAACATTTTTGTCAATGCTTTTGTCAGTAATGGACCACTCTTTGTGGATATTGCTCTAACCTTCCTGATTGTAGGATAGCTTCTATCTGCAGATTGCTTTGGGGAATGAGAGGAGATTAATAGTAGAGTGCATTTTAGATGTTTCCAGCTAGTCTGATAAAGTGTACTGGTTGTTCTGAAACTAACTCTTTTATGTGGAATTCAAGGATATGAAGATAGTAGTGACTTCAGAAGATTAGAAGGGCTCTGTGGGTCATGATTTGGTTTCTCACTCCCATATCACAAAGCTTGAACGGATTAGTTTGGTTTAGTTCAGTCTATGAGGCATCTTCTAACATTCCCATTGCTGATGTGTGTAGTAAATCTTCTAATTATTATGTCCAACAAATATTACCTCCGTGAAAGTGTGTACTCAAAATGGCACCTGCACACGGTCAGAAATGAGTGCAAAGGATATTTGTCCGTGTCAAGTTATGTTTGTTTCAGGTTTAACTTTTCCGTAGGGATGTTCTTTGTGTACCAATGTAGTGTCTGTGAAGTTAAAAAGTTAGTTACCTTGCTAATGTTCATAGACAGTATATATCCACAGGACAATAAAGTCAGCATCATTTGATGGCTACATAGTATAAGGCTGTGGCCTTCTTATGGAAATGTTTTAGTGACTAATTCAATGGCTACATGTTTTTTAGATCCTACAACACCTCGAATCTGATGGAAGACCTGAAGGTTTTGTACAGGACTGCTGGCCAGCAAGGCAAAGGGATCACTTTCATTTTCACAGACAATGAGATTAAAGAGGAGTCCTTTCTGGAATACATGAACAATGTCCTGTCATCGGGTGAGGTGGGAGCTCACTTACTCTCATAACTTTGCCTTCTAAGTTTCTTCCAATGTAGAACTCCCTCTGTTCTTTGTCCTTTAGAGACTTAAATTAATGTTCATAGGAACTTGGTAATCAGCACAAAGAATGCCTTTTTCTATTGGGTTTTTAAGGAATAAAACTCCCAATTAGGATGTGAAGCTAAGCATTTACAACAGTGATGTCAACACTAATGAAGCTGGAGGGGAGCCAGGAAGGCCAGGCTTTGGTGTGTCCAGTTACCCTCTAACAGAGAGCGGTGGCTTTGCAGTTAGTCATAGAAACACCTGTGTGCATTGAGATGCGATGTATTTCATCTTGAAAGTTTTAAGCTTACTTTAAAAAGCCGAACATAAGAGCAGAAATGGAGAAGTCCTGGACCTTTTGAGTATACATGTTGATATGTTTCATATGCATATACTGACTTTCGTTGCCTGTATTTCTTTCTGAGGTCTCCAACCTCTTTGCTCGGGATGAAATTGATGAGATCAATAGTGACCTGACATCCATCATGAAGAAGGAGCACCCCAAGCGCCCGCCCACCAACGACAACCTGTATGAGTATTTCATGAGCAGGGTCCGAGGAAACCTACACATTGTGCTCTGCTTTTCACCCGTGGGAGAGAAATTTCGAAACCGAGCTTTGAAGTTCCCTGCCCTTATTTCAGGATGCACAATTGACTGGTTCAGCCGATGGCCCAAGGATGCTCTAGTTGCTGGTTAGTGTGATGGAAATAACGCTGTCGTGCGTTCTTGCTCATTTACTGTATTATTTATTACTCACTCATTTACTTTCTCTGCTACCAACTGTCTCTGCACTGAGCTGAACAACTCTCTCTGCCCAGTGTTGGAGGACTTTTGACTTTTGCTACAAGATGCTGCTCTTTTAAACTTGATAGCTTTTTTTTTTTTTTTACACTAAAGTATGGTTGCCAGAGAGTGAATTTATGCTTCTTTGATTAAACATACAGTGCCTTCAGTTTTTCAGTGATACGCAAAGGCTTTGCCTTGATCACAGTTTGTGATTTGCACTCAGTTGGGGGTTTGTTGTGTTTTGCTTGATGATATATACATACATGATAGATTTTTTTCCTTATTTTCATCTTTATTAAATTGGGTATTTCTTATTTACATTTCAAATGTTATTCCCTTTCCCGGTTTCCAGGCCAACATCCCCCTAGTCCCTCTCCCTCCCCTTCTATATGGGTGTTCTCCTCCCCATCCTCCCCCCATTACTGCCCTCCTCCCCAAGAATCCCCTTCACTGGGGGTCCAGCCTTGGCAGGACCAAGGGCTTCCCCTTCCACTGGTACTCTTACTAGGCTATTCATTGCTACCTATGAGGTCAGAGTCCAGGGTCAGTCCATGTATAGTCTTTAGGTAGTGGCTTAGTCCCTGGAAGCTCTAGTTGGTTGGCATTGTTGTTCATATGGGGTCTCAAGCCCCTTCAAGCTCTTCCAGTTCTTTCTCTGATTCCTTCAACGGGGGTCCTGTTCTCAGTTCAGTGGTTTGCTGCTGGCATTTACCTATGTATTTGCCGTATTCTGGCTGTGTCTCTCAGGAGAGATCTATACCCGGTTCCTGTCAGCCTACACTTCTTTGCTTCATCCAACATGATAGATATCTTAATACACAGAGATTAGGTTGACATTTATTAAAGTTGAAAAGTTTGGTCTTGGGAGGTGACTCAGTGAATATGCTTTATAAAAGTGATGTAGGAGATGACCCACATCTCCTCCTGGGGATCTTAGTCTCATTAATGAATAAACTTAAGAGTAGACTCAAACATAAGCTTAAAGACAATTTTTATTAGATATTAAAAAAAACCCCACAAACCCAGGACAGGCAAGCTATATATCTCAGCAACCGTCCAGAAGAGGAGGAAGGAGGAGGAAAGTAAAACCCATGCTGGTTAAGCAGCTATGGGGGTCAAAGCAGAAGATGTTGGGAAGCCCAGTGTGTTAGACAAAGTGTGCTTAGAAAAGACATAGAAAGGACTGGAGGAGGGGCAGGCAGCATTTGGAATGTAAATAAATATTATAAACAAACAAACAAATAAAAGACTAAAAAAGGAAAAGAAAAGAGATAGAAAGAAGAGAAGAAAGGCAGACAGACTATGGAGCTGCTTGGTTGTAGCCCACTGGGCTACTGTGTGCCCTAGGGCTGGGAATTCTGGGAAGGAGAATTACATGATCTTACTGAAGGACCTACTCTTCCTCATCTCCCTTACTGTGACTTAAGGTGAACACACCTTCTTATCCTACTTTGACCAGGTGTTGACCAGGTCCACCTGAAATGTTAGGTTTCCATGCAAGCATAGTTTCCATCCTCTTGTCCAGAAGGATTTCCCTCTCTTTGGGCTTTACTGCTGTTCTGGCCTAAGGACCTGTTAGAACCCTTAGAATCTGTATATACTCTGCAATCCCACCAGTGTGTGTGTGTGTGTGTGTGTGTGTGTGTGTGTTACTGGTGATTAAACCTAGAGCTCCTGCCATCAAGCATTCCCCCACTTATTTACACCCTGGCCAACATCAAGGGATGTTTATTGTTATTTATGTTATAGTAACAAACATTATCAGTGAGCTTACCTTTCATGTATGTAGCCACTTGTCTTTCAGGCCCTTCTAAAATGAAAATTAACAAAACGAGACTAATTCTAAGGACTTTAATCTTTATTTTACTGACATCTCCAGAACAGGGAGATTAAATAACACAGAGTAGTGTGCACCCCCTCATGATAACTCTCTGGTAACCCAGCACCAGGCAGCTTTGGGGAACATTTAAAGATTCCAAGTGTTTTATCACGTGAGGCAGTGCTCTCAGTGTATGTTTTCACCAGGAGATTTGGCTCAGTCAAGTGCGTTCATTACACAGTGAGTATAAAGAAGTTTGAAGCTAATGGGGAATTCCTGGAAGCCACCCCATAATGCCAACCAGAGCTATTTGAATTATACCTGCCACACAATAATGTTCCAACTATTCTGGATACTATTCTGTAAAACATTTCTAAGAGGGTCGGAAGACATAGCTTAGAGGTAGGACATTTGCCTATTACAGACTAGGCCCTACCTCCGTGCCTAACAATGCAAAAATAAATAAGTACAAATCCCTTCATAGGTATGAATTCTTCATATTTCCAGTGTTTGGATTTAAACTTACTGGGATATTGAGATTTGAGCTGTTCCTTACAGCCCCTGATTAACTTATATGGGAAACACAAGTCACAGATATTTTAATTTATTACCTTTTACTATTTAGTAAGTTTTATTTTTCAAACAATTTGGTGGATGGCCTCTGTTGTCTTCCACTGAGAACTTAATTCACTGCTCAGGATAAGGGGCTACTGTTCTTTATATGAGTCTCTAGCTAACTACATTCTTTTTCTTTCTCTCTTATTCCTGCTAGTCCTATTTCTATTTTTGAGTCTTATACAATATGCTATTTCTTATCAGAAATAAATGCTCATAATTATTTAACATAGACATTATAAATAATCCTTGAAAGTGTATGGAGTTAAGACTGTTTTATATTTCCCTCTCACCCATTTCAGTGATGGACAGACAGTGGTGACATAGTGTATATGTGGTAATAGATTTGACCTTATGGCCTATTCTTTATACTTGTTTGAGACATGGGCTCACTGTAATATAGAAGTGCTCATATGTAGACCTAACTGATCTGAGCTCAAGAGATCTGCCTACCTCTGTCCCCTCAGCACCAGGATTAAAGATGTATGCCATCATACCCAGAACTGGGTTGTTTTTATAATGAAAAAATGTGTTTTAAAGTTGATTTACTGGACAAAGTAAAAGTCTCTACTAGGAGAGTTTTTTTTTTTTTTTTTTTTTTTTTTTACCTAAACGTCTCTAAAGGATGCTGTAAATTAGGCCTGATCTGCAAATAGCCAGTTACTGCTTTTAACAGTAAGATGACTAGAGTTTTAAAACAAAAACAAAAACAAAAACAAAACAAAAAAAAACCCAAATGAACCTACCCACCAACCAACCAACCAACCAACCAACCAAACAAACAAACAAAAAACCTAAAACAAAAAGCCAAAACAAAAACCCAACAAAAACAAAAACTCAAAAATCATCAACAACTCAAAGGTAGTGATAACCATTTCCACATGAGAAATGACCCATTCGAAAGGACTTAAAGGACTGACCTGTTCTGGGTTAACAAAAGAATAAGTGAGTCTGAGTGGCACGTGAGCACTGATGGCTTGGTTATTTGTATCGGTTTTTTCTTATGTAACCCATAAACATGGCTGTCTGCCTACCATTGAACTCTGCCGCTAAACAGAAAAGATTTCTCTGCCCAAGTTATAGAAAACAAGGAGTAATGCTAAATTTATATGTGAAAGGCACAACAAAACCTCTCAAAGTACAGAGAGGTCTTCCTCTCCGGGGCAACAAAGATCGTGTGCTGGCCTAGGAAACATAGTCAGGCGGCTTTGAACATGACAGTGTTGTCTTTATTCTTCCTAGTGTCGGAACATTTCCTCTCATCCTATACCATTGACTGCACCGCTGAGATCAAGAAGGAACTGGTTCAATGTATGGGCTCCTTTCAGGACGGGGTAGCTGAGAAGTGTGCCGATTACTTCCAGAGGTTCCGGCGCTCTACCCACGTGACCCCCAAATCATACCTCTCCTTTATTCAGGGCTATAAATTCATCTATGAAGAAAAACACGTGGAAGTGCAGAGCCTGGCCAACAGGTGAGTGTCAAGGTCAAAAAAAGTCACCTTGAGGCACTGGCTCTCACCCCAGAGCCAAATTATTGGTTGTCTATGCTTTGAAAGGACCAGAAACATGGTTGGCTGTCACAAATGGGGTTCTCAAGTACCAGCAGTCTGGGGCCAACACTCCTGGCTATTTAAAGGACAGTGTATCAGTTTAATCACATCACAGGAGCCACCAAGGCCGCATAAATTCCAATGTATCATTAATAACCTCAGTGTACCAAAAATTCATCAGCCTTCCATAAAGCAAAGAAATCAAGGCACTTCCCTTGGAGTAGTTGGCTCAAAAGTAAACCCAGATTTGTATCCTCAACTTCTCCCCCTGTGTCTCCACTGTCTCTCCTGTCTCTAATCTATCTGTTGCATGAGTTTGAATCTATACTTGCCTGATTGCTGTCTTTTCCTGACTTGTCTTTCCCTGTGTCCACATCTGTCCCTAACAAAGGACTTTTACTCTTTTATTTATTGAACAGCACAGAGAGAATTAAATGGGGGAAAGAATAAGAGATCCTTTATAGAAATCTTTAACAGGATTTTACAAGGTTTTAAATCACTGACTACAGCTCACTACAATTGACCCAGATAACAAACAAACAAACAAACAAACACTATCAAATAATATCTATATGTTGTTTCCAGCATTTATGGTGAATATTGTTAGTATTGCCTTCCAAACATTATTTGTTTTCAGCATTTGTTACCATAACATAGATATACAGGTGCATTTCTCTTTGGATCAAGGGCATGGAAAATGTATTTCATTGAAGAAGCCAAAGGGGTCAAGGTCACCAAAAGAAAACCTACAGAATCAACTAACCTGGGCCCACAGGTGCTCACAGAGACTGAACTTCCAACCAGAGAGCATGCATTGGGTGGACCTAGCCCTCTGCATATATGTAACAGTTGTGCAGCTGGGTCTTCATGTGGGACTCCCAACAGAAGGAGCAGGGGCTGTCCCTGACTACACTGTCTGCCTTTGGATCCCTTTCCCCCTAGCTGGGCTGCCTTGTCTGGCCTCAATAGAAGATGCGCCTAATCTTACTGCAACTTGATGTGCCGAGGCTGGCTTCTATCTATGGAAGTCTTCATCTTTTCTGAGGAGAAAGGGAGAAGGGGTGGATGGAGGAAAGAGGGAGGGACTGGGAAGAGAGGAGGGAAAGCAAGCTGTGATCAGGATGTAAAGTAAATAATAACTTAATAAGAACGGTTAAAGCTATGCACTCGCTTAGACTATAAACACTGATTAAATGCAAAAATCCAAGGCAAGTAGGGTTCATTGTTAGATTTTTCTCTTAAAGGTGGGTTAAATAAACAGGCAGCCTACCCAGTAGGATCAGTCTTAACTGACCCAAAGGTACATGATTAAGTCTGGCTGTGGTGTTCAGCAAAAGCTCCAGTCTCTTAGAATGTAAGAGATATTTTTATAACATTGTATCACCGTATGTCAGAGGTCTGGGCAGCCCCTGAACAAAGGATCATCCAGCCCAAATATTAGTGCTGAGGTTGGGAACCCTCTTCAAGAGCCATATAGAGGAGTATCCTGGACAACTGGGGAGGGGGGCTTTATTGTTGTCTAATATGATAAAATTTCCAGGTGTCTTCTATGGACTGGTACTTTTTTTATGATATTGGTTGATATAATTATAGGATATATAATTATATAATAGATATAGAAGTGAGGTGAGGACACAGATATCCCAATTCTACCTCCTCTTAGCCTTAAAATCTCAATTATCTGTGTGACAAAGGTAGAAGAGTCTGGCGGATGGCTGTGGTCCCTGCAAAGCGAATATCCTGTTACTGAAATTTGGACCCAAACATCATTGCTGTGCTCCATATTTCCTCCAATATTCACATTTTTCTGCTATAAAGTAACCAGAACTAGCAAAGATAGCTATGTAAGGGAATCCCTGGGCAGGAGACTAGGTTACATGTATCACATTATAGTTCATGGATTTGTTATTCAATGGCCCCCAAGGTCTCTCATCTTCTAGAGAACATTATTTTAGGTCTGTTCCAGTTCAAATTTTATTTTGTTTCTTGAATTCAAATCTTCCTTCTTTTAATTTCATTGGACTATTTTGAAAAAAAAATCACAAGTTCTATTCCTTCCCCCCACATGGAACTTTGAGTATGTTGAGAGTGTCGTTATCGGGCTGTGGGTGGTATGCTCTAGATCATAGTGATTCCTCCTTCTGCGCTCACGGTTTTGTGCATTCACTTCCTACATGTGGTTGATGAAGAACATGCATCTGTTGTGTGGAACTAAACCTAGACTGGCCTCCTGGGGGAGGCCCTCTTAGATTTGATTTTTATTTATTATCATTCTTTCAGTATGACCTGGTTGCACTTCCTAGGGAAATGACACTCGAAAACAAGGGCGTTTGCCACATTTTTTTTTAACATTTCTTGCATGGATGTTTCAACTCCAGAATGAATACTGGATTGGAAAAGCTAAAAGAAGCTTCTGAATCGGTCGCAGCCCTGAGCCAAGAATTGGCAGTAAAGGAGAAGGAACTGCAGGTGGCCAATGAGAAAGCTGACACGGTAGGCGGCCAGCCACTGACTTGCAGAGAGATACCAATCTCCGCTATAGTAAACTACTCACCGTTCTGTATGAAAACTGCTTAAAGTAGACAGAATCAACCAACCAAGGCAAGAAACATGTGTTGCATGCACAGCGTGATATATTTTTCTCCCCCTATTTATCAGGTCTTAAAAGAAGTCACAATGAAAGCACAGGCTGCTGAGAAGGTCAAGGCTGAGGTACAGAAGGTGAAGGACAAAGCACAGGCCATTGTTGACAGCATCTCCAAGGACAAAGCCATCGCAGAAGAGAAACTAGAGGCCGCAAAGCCAGCCCTAGAAGAGGCAGAAGCTGCACTCCAGGTGAATGTGTGGGAAGTGGCAGGTGCCCACAGGGAAGCGATGTGGACCAGACCAGAGCTGTAGCCTCTGGTTTAGCTGGGTCTGCAGAGACTATCAGCCCTATAGATCTCACACAGACAGATTAACATCTTGTGCTCACTTTTGAGAAATAATGAGCCCTGTCACAGATTAGCAGCCAAGAGTCTTGGGTTGCTCCTTCAACGTTTTCATTAATCGTCTGTGTGTCAGCGGGAAAGTTGAATGAAGTTTCCAAAATGTTTCTGGACTCACTGAGGATTTTGAAGTGGGTGGTCTATGAGATGAAGCTTCCTCTGAATTTGTCTGGGAATCATCCAAAATGGAGACTGCTGATTTAATGTAGTACCTTAATGACAGAGGTGGAGTGGTTTCTAACACGGCCACGGTAACTGTGTGGCCATAACAGCGCTGATTAATGTGACAAAGGAAGTGTTTTTTTCTTTCTTTTTTTTTTTGAGAAATGTAATGTGTTCTGTGAGCTAGACCATGACTTATATGGTAGGTCAGTGTTGAGGAATCGATGCAGGATTCTCTTTTAAAGATTACCTTTAATTCATTCCTATTCATCTATTCCCTTAGGCTATTGATCCTTGGCTTAGAAATGGATGAATAAAAAAAAGCCAATTACGCTGCGTGTCCACTGCTAACACAAGTTATTTGACCTCATTTGGGCACGGATCAAAACTCGATAATGAGATTATGTTCTCTTACCACTTCCTTAACATGATGCCTGAGAAATTCCCAAGTCTTTTTGATCCAAGTCTTTAAGTTTTGTTTTGTTTTGTTCTTTAGGTATTTCTGACCCAATGGGCTAAACCACTCCATGGTAGAGTTCTTGCTGGGCATATGTGAGGCTTTGGGTTTAGTTCCCCAATCACAAACAACAATAACAAATGTTGCATGCATTTCCTGTCTAGTGAGTTAATGGATATATTGTCTTCTCTTTTTCCCTGACTTTCTATACATACTTGCATTTGATATGTTGCCCATGCTCTGGCTAAGCTATTCTCCTCTATACTTCAAGTTCTGCTGCGTCTTTAGCCTCCAAGATCTGTGGACACGTAGTCCTTCCTCTCCCACAATTTTGTCACCCTGACTATACTGAGAGTCTTTGATCAACAGAGAAGACATGGGCACTGAACAAGGACTTTTAAAACCGCGTTGATAGGATACCTACAATCACAGAACTGTAGTGTAAGGCTTCTCAGGTATTGCTTTTCAAAAGAAGGCCAGCGTTTTCCTAAGAGTTGTGTTGGCATCCTCTGTTCATATTGTAAGATATCTCTAGCATTTCTCTATATTGCAGTTCTCTACAGCTAAAATATTCTGTACCATACAACCACTGGTGTATGACACCAGTAGACATATGTGGGAGCAGAGGTGGGGTGATGAGACATTTGTAAACTTCATGTTAGTATAGCAAAATACTGGAGATAGTTCCTGTATGAAGAGACCAGGCCTGTTTTATCTTACACGTTTAGTGCTTTGAGTCTGGTCTGAGGCAGCATAATATGGCCAGGTCACATGGCGTAAAACTGCTTGCTTTATGACCATGAAGCAAAAGAAGAGGGGAAGAACTGAAGTTCCAATGTCCCCTTCAACAGGGCAGGGCTCCATAATGGCTTTCCTCTATGTTCTACCTCCAAAGGACTTCCTCACATTCTAACAGTTTCTCCCTGGGGACCAATCTTGGATTTTTGAAGGACACTTAGCCTCCAAACCACAGGGGCATGTATAGAACATAATTTTATAATTTTCTTGCTTGATCCTATGTGTATATTACTGTGTCTTTGTATTTCTGAGATCTTGAAAAGTGGTATGGTCAGTCTGTTCTAAGAGAACTCTAGATGCAGCTAGACCCGTACATTGTATCATCAGGATATGTCAATCCGAGAAGAGCCAATAATAAAGTATATGTCCCATGGGACTGAAGAGATAGCTTAGAGGTTTAGAGAACTTGGTGATGGATCACCTATCCATAATTTCTCTGGGGATCTAACCCTCTTTTCTGATCTCTGTGAGAACTAGGTAGGCAAGCAGTTCACGTATATATCGGAGGCATTCATACATATAAAATAAATAGATAAATCATTAAAAGAAGAATGTGTCTCTTCCCACCTTAATGTTTAATCAGACTTTAACTAGTTGGCAGCAAAAATAATGTATGTTCAAATGGTAAGTAATTGTTATATTGCCATGGTGTCTAGGGTCTTACACATACTCATACTGCAGATGCAGTAAATGGAACCCAGTAGTTACCAGAAACACATTGGTCTCTAGGTACAGAATCAGCACCAGCTCCTTTACTCCCACGCCTGACATGAGCGCACAACTGCCAACATATGGAATTGATGCATTTTTGTGCACGTGTAATTTGATCCTAGTTTCTCACCGGCTGTCGCTCTCTTTCCATCACCCTTCCTCAGAAGTCACACATCTCAATTAAGGGTCTGAAAATCTCAGTTTGCCACCTCCAATTCCTTCTCCAGCTGCCTAGTCTTCAGAAATGCTGGTAGGTTGAAACACAGCTCTTCTTCACAGCAAATCACCAACTTGAGTGTGAGTGTCTACTCCATCTCAGAGAACATTCATCTCTGACAGGGGGTGCAGATAAGAAATAAGGCTTTAAGACCCAGACGTACAGGGGCATGTACTGTTTGTCCTAAAAGTAAGCCTGAGTTGGACACATCTTACTTCAGTACCGATTTCATAAAAAAGTTCAGCAGAGAAAATGATACCAACTAAAAGAGGCTGATTACAAAGTAATTTGCTGCATAAGAATATCCGTGCTAGAATTGGAATAGAGCCTTTCTCAGAGCTGTGTGAAATTCGAATTGCCCAACTCTCTTCATCCAAAGGTCAGTTCCCAGCTAAGAAACCTCTAATTATTCAATCTGTCAGCCCCAAGGCTACCCTCTGGTGTCAGTCCACTGTGACAATCTGAGTTGCTTGAGAGAGAGGCAGATTCTTGACCTACATAGCTAATGAGCAAAAAGGCCCCGTGAATACAGTATTTTTCCTCATTTCAAACCCTGATAAGTACTTAAGTGCTGAGTATTTTGTTTTAGACTACTTTTTTTTAAAAAAAAAAACACAATGAAGTCTGTACAGTTTTAAGAATGTCACAGTTCCATATCTGCTCACCAACATTTCTCTTCTCTTGTTGCTCCTTAAAATTGTAAAAATATGGCCTTTATACTCACCTAACCACACATCAGCACACACATATAAAGGAAGCTAGGATCTGCATGCGAGAGAGAAGGTGCAGTGAATGTCTTTCTGACATGGAGGTATCTCACTAAATATAAAAATTCCCACTCTTGTGCATTAGAAGATGAGGGAAGAAAGTGGAGAGGGTGTTGGGATATGTGTGATGTGAAATGGGAGACTACTCAGGGTATAAGGATTAAGAAAGGGGGAAAGGAAAGTGGGAGGAGGGTGCTAGGAATGACAAGGGCCAGACAAAGCTAAGTATGTGTGAAAATGCCATTAAGGAACTTGTGATGAGGTTTCTGAAGAGGACGGCTTAGCAGTTCAAAGCACGCACCGTTCTTGTAGAAGTCTCAGGGTCAGTTCCTCGCACACCATTGGGTGGATCAGAACTTCGTGTAACTCAAACCCTAGAGGGGTCTGAAGCTCCTAACTTCACAGACACCTGCACTGACATGCACATACCACTCTTGTTACAAAATGAAAAATAAAATATCCTAAAAAAATAAACACGAAACTTGCAGGATTATAAGCAAATTAAAAAAAATGAACAGAGAATTGTAAAGAATTTTGACTTAGTAGGATATTCACTTCTTTGGGCTTAAATGTGGGAATATACCCTATGACTCTTAATTTGAAAGTGCTGCCTGTCCTCTGTTAAAACACCAGCCTTCAGACGTGAAAGTTTGTTTGTCTGCATTTTCTTACCTGAGCTCGGACGCTCCATCCCACAGACCATTAAGCCCTCTGACATCGCCACAGTGCGCACGCTGGGCCGACCCCCTCACCTCATCATGCGGATCATGGACTGCGTGCTGCTGCTCTTTCACAGGAGGGTCAACGCAGTGAAAATTGACCTGGACAAAAGCTGCACCGTGCCTTCCTGGCAGGAATCTTTGAAATTGATGACTGCAGGAAACTTTCTCCAGAACCTTCAGGTTGGTCTTTCTATAAAAATGGACTAAGAGGGAACCCAGTTGTCTGTCTTAGCTGAGCCTTTCAATAGAACTCATTTGTAAAAATACTTTATTCCGCATATGTATTTTGGAAATGCATGTGAGTATTCTTTTGTAGTACACTGTTCTCTTTCAGACATAAGCGTTAGACCTTTCCTGGGCACTTTCAGCTATGTTGCTGGGAAAACTCCAGTAAAAGTTGGCAAAGTCGTTCTAACGCATCTAAATAGGTGGATGTGCTGTCTGCACATGCGAACAGATGAGGTTATCCTCAGTATTTTCAGAACTCCCAGTGGATGCAGAAATACGAGGGTGCTCAGGCTCCTTATGTAAAGTCACACAGGTTTTGCATATATCCTTGCGTGTCCTCCTGCATGCTGTAAATGATTGCTAGATTATTTATGATCCTAACACCGTGTAAATGCTGCCTGGTCACTATCTGTTTTGTTCTCATTAGATGCTCTTACTGAACAGCCTACTTGAGCTCACGAGCCATCAGCCTCAGCCTCTCAAGGGTTGGGATCACATGCACGTATTACCATGTCCAGTTTGTTATGCTATATTGTTTAGGGTACAACCAAGAGAGAGAGAGAGAGAGAGAGAGAGAGAGAGAGAGAGAGAGAGAGAGAGAGAGAGAGAGAGAGAGAGAGAGAGAATTCTGTATGTATTTAGTACAGGCATGGTATTTCTTCTGAATAATCTTGATGTGTTTTGGGCGGTCTATACATACCCATAATCCACTGCCTGTGATCGTACTTACAAGTTGACAGTAAGTACTAATTGGAAGAGAAATTTATAAATCTGTAATTTTGTTGTATATGTTATGTTCAAATTTGAAGAGTCCTGCTTAACGAATATGTATACACATATTAATCATCAGCCAAAGGAGAAAAAAAGAGTTAGAGTTTCTTTAAGCTTAAAGCACATCAGCCTGAAGTAAATATTATTCTTTTTTCTCATTCATAATCATTACTCGTTTGGAAATGACCACATAAGAAATCACGGTATGAGGCCTTGCTTTGACCTTCATTCACTGTACAGATGAGATACATTCTTATTGTGGCATTCACTTCCAGGGGTAGCTTTCTAGTATATGGTTGTGCTGTGTGGTAAGCATGTAATAATTAGGCTTTATTTGGAGGAAGAAAATGAGAAAAAGGAAGAGAACAAAGACATTGGTTTTCAGTGTTTGCACAGTACAATTACTCCAGAAAGACCAGTCTCAAGCTCCAGAATTGATGCTGGGGACACAGGTCTGGAGAAGGCAGAAAGCATGGTGTCTTGCAGAACTACACCACACGGGTGCAATTGGCGTCAGTGACCTACAAAGTGTAGGTGGTAGGAAGCCTGGTGAACCCAGGTGGAACTGAACTTTGACCACAGGTTGCCTTTATTTTAAATACAAGCATTTAATCACAGTGAATGCGACCAGTCTTAAATAGACTTAAAAACTAGTATTCAGATTTTCTGAATATTTAACGCTCCTTTCCCTGAGATCTTTTGAATCAATCCCAGCGTGAACCATGTGAATGAGTCCCATTTTGTCTACTGGACCGTTGAAGTGGTTTTCGGGTTGTTTCTAAGTTTTGGCTGTTACAAATGAATCTGCTGTCTGTTCTGACATACGGGACCTTTGGGGGCTGCGTGAATGCATTTCTGTTGGCCGTATTTGTAGGAGTCGGATTTCTGAGACATAGATCGTACCCTTTTCCCCCTACAGTTTGTAGACTGTAGGAAAGAGCTTTTTTAAGAGTCCTGTCACGTACGGAGCAGCAAGACTTACTGCGCTCACCCCTACAGACACACTCTTTTCTGCTTTTCACTGCCTTTGTGTGAGATAGTAGCTGTTTCTTTTGTTATGGGCTGAATTTGCATTTCGGTGACAGCTAATGATGCTGAAAATCTTCCGGTGGGTTTGTAAACCTTTCAGAAATTTTTATGTTAATTGCTTATTTGGGCCCCTCTCTCTCTGTAATTATTCCTTTTATTTTTTGAACTTATAATTACATCAGCTTCCCAGTCTCTTTTCTCCTTGAGTCCCCTCTCCCACCCCCCTCCTGGCTCTCTTTAAAACTCGTGGTCTCCATTTTCATCCATTGTTGCTATACCTGCATGTGCATGTACATTTGTAATATTAAATACATAAGTACAACCTGCTCGGTTTGGATAGTGTTACCCGTATATGTGTTTTCATGGCAGACCGTTTAGTACTGGATAACAAATTGGTTAGCTTTTCCCTGGGAGACTATCTCTCCCAGTCACAGCATTCCTTAGCTCCTGTAGTTCTTTGTGTAGGGTTAGGGCCTAATGGAGTTTCCCTTGCTCATTTTGGTGTGTCTCTTGGCATCTTCTAGTTCAGCTCACATTCCAGCAGTCAAGTGGGTCATGAAACTTTGTCGGTGTAGTTTCCGGCATCCCTAGAAGACATGATTTCACTGGAAACTTTCTGATTCTTTGTCTCTTACCTCCCTCCTGCTAAAACTAGCTTTAAAGGTTTGTTTTCCTTTTATACATATGAGTGTTTGCTTGCATGTGTGTGCCTGGTGCTACAGATGCTGCAAAAGGAAGTCAGGTTCTTGGACCTGGATTTGTCAATGGCTGAGCCACCTTGTGGGTGTCAAGAACTCCGGTTCTTTGCAGGAGCCAAATGTACTCTTCAACATTGAGCCATCTCCCCAGCCCACTGTTAAACTTCCTCTGTTGGCTTTCAAATACTTTACGAAGGCTACAAATACCTTCAGCCACTTCCTGGCTTGTTCACTTTATTACTGCCGTCTTTTGCTAAGCTGAGGTCCTTAATTTTAATGTAGGATTTTTTATTGATGTTTTCCTTAATAGCATTCTCTGTGTTCCATTTAGATCTTGGCTCCCTCCAAGGAAGAATATATCCTCTTCTGTTTCCTTCCAGAAGTTTTACTGTCTTATCTTCCAGATTTAGATCAAGAGACAACTAATGGGAAATACCCACTCCATGCCCTTTCTTTAAGCGACAACTTCAGCACCATCTTTCCTTCTGTGACTGCTGAAGCCATGGCACCATAAGGTGCCTTCTCTCTATTACAGAAATGAGTAGCTTATGAACTCAGCGGGTCGTTGACTTGTCCTGGCAACTCCGAGACTAGGTGATAGTGTGGTTAGACTTTGAGTCCATTCCTTGTATATGACTCCACATCTCCCTTGTGCATTTGATGGGAATTGCTTGCGGAACCTCTGTCTCCACTATTTTCTAAGTCTCATGAAAGAAGCTTGTGACAAGCAAGGTCTGAATGAAAGGGTAGTCTACTCTGCTATACATGGTCTGTGAAGGTTTATTGCATGCAATTACCAGTTGCTAGATTTATTTATACTTGGAAAATAATCACCCTTTTAGAAGAGAAAACATTATTATTATTTTTTTTAACATTCAATTTCATTGTGGCTGGGTTTTCCTTCCTGCTACAGGAAGGCATTCTAAATCCATTTCTGCTGTGTCTTAAAATTGTATTTCTCCAGGAGATAATAATTCTCTCATATTTGTGAAAGCTCAATGATTAAAAATTAATTCATCATTCTCAAGGTGCAATGTCCAAGTTATTGCTCTCACATTTCATATGAGTTTAATAGAACTTCTGTCTGAATCTATTAAGCATTTAGTTGCTGATAAATGCTAAATCTATATGTCCTTAGCCTGAATATAGCTGTGTGTGTTTGTTTTTCTGTTGTTGATATTATGGGTTTATAATTCACCTGTTTAGTATTAATGGAAAGAAGTTTTTATTGCTCTTGAAATTCTAATTACTATAATAGTGTTCATCACCTAAATGCGTTACTCTTTTGCTGGATCCCAGTTTATTTAACTAGGGCACGTGTCTGCACTAGGACAGAGCGCATGCTGGTAGGTTTCTTTTGTAAGCATTCCACACTGTGCTTTCAGCTTTAAGACTTTCACCTAATATCCTGAGACACTGACAAACAAACAAACAAGCAAAACACATACCATTTGTCTAGCTTTACATGCTTACTAGTTTCAGTTACATTGAAAACGGAATGTGAGTTTAGATATACCTCATATAATACGTATTTTGACACAATTTCACATTTTCCTCCCACAGCAGTTCCCCAAAGACACAATCAATGAAGAAGTGATAGAATTTTTGAGTCCTTACTTTGAAATGTCTGACTACAACATCGAGACCGCCAAGCGCGTCTGTGGAAATGTAGCTGGTCTTTGTTCCTGGACCAAAGCTATGGCTTCCTTTTTCTCTATAAACAAGGAGGTGCTCCCTCTGAAGGTAGGCGTCCAAGAGTGAACCCTGTGACCTGTGCCTGGGAGAGCTGATGGGTCAAGTGGTCAGAGCTTTGGGAGTCAGTGTATTTGCCCTCAGATACGTAGAGTGAGGTTCTGAACGATGAGACCAAGATGTTTCTTTATAACGTGGTTCCGAGATTGCAGGGGCTTTTAAGCAGGAATTAATTATCTGTGAAGACATCGAGTTGCTTAAGAAAAATAAAGCAGAAAATTAGAGCACAGAATGTTCTCTAACAATGCTCAAGATCTTAGGCAAACAAATCCTATGAATGAAACAGGGTTGAGACGTAGATACCGGTACCAGAAAATACTCAACTTTGAAGAAAGAAGACAGAGCTTTCTCTTTCCCTTTATTGCACCTCAGGGAAGACTGTCAGCTATTTGTAATTAAATGCCATTTTGAGCCTAACCCTACATTTCCCCAAGTAGCTGAGTTTATGAGTGTTATTTCTATATTTGACATCACTATTAAGAAGACACCTAATCTTTAGCAAACACAGAGGTGAGTACACCTAAAAAACACAAGCCCTAATATTCCTGTCTTAATGATCATAATTTGTGGCTTCATTTTGTTTTTGTACATTTGATCTTTCCGAACCATAAACCAAGACTTGCTTATAATTGTTAGCTAGCTGATAAACTTAATTATGATAAAATGATCGAGAGTATCAAGGGGATGATGCAGGATTTAGAGGGTAGGTCTCAAGTTTACAGAACTATGTAACGCATCAAAGACTCATTCAAAGTCAGAGAATTCCAGAGCAGATAATTGGTGTCATGCTTGCTGATATCATGGAGACTGATCAATGGAGAGTCCAGCAAGCTCAAGACTGGTTGTGAGAAGTGTACACACTCTCTTTATATTTTCCAAGCAAACATGATAATGTATACTTTTGTTTTATTGTATTTATTTTAAGAATAGGGAACTAAATCATTAAACCAAGACCCCTTCCCCCACAAAAGACAGAAAAACAAAAACTTTTCTCCAGGCTTCATATTTCAGCTTCCAATGAAGGACAAGTCCAGCCTGTCATGTATTGTGTTGGCTTAAGAAATGGTTTTTAAGATAATCTTTAAAAGCTTTTATTTGACATTTTGACCTCTATAGTCTAAATAGTTTTTAGGTGTTTTGCCTAGAACTGTATGGAAAATAAATTTGCTGATTGCTATCCTTATGACATATAATTTTATGCTTATAAATGGATAAAAATTGACATTAATATTTGGGTTTGGGTTAATGCAGTTTGAGGTGATCGCAGAGGTAGAATAAAGCACTGTTGTGAGCATGTGCCATGGTGGAACTCCCACCATCTAAACTGTCAGTTTTGGGGCCTTCCTGCTTCTTCCTCACCCTATGTCCCCTGCAGGCCAACTTGATAGTGCAAGAGAATCGTCATGCCCTGGCCATGCAGGACCTGCAGAAAGCCCAGGCTGAGCTGGATGATAAGCAAGCAGAGCTTGATGTGGTGCAGGCAGAGTACGAACAGGCCATGACTGAAAAGCAGGTAAGCAACACTTGGCAGGGGAGGGATGCTCACACATTCTGTTGTTCTCATGAGCTCTCATTCCTATCATATCTTTCTTTGAAGAATTGGTTTCCTGCAAGAACACACTGAGTTTTATAATGCACACACAGCACATGGTCCTTCACCGAGTCCTTGACTCTGTTTCTAACTAACACTCAAAGCCATTGATAAGTAAGAGTCAAGATGGTTCACTCAGGCAGAAACTGGCTCTAGGGATAGCTATTCAAGTCACTCTATGCATGAGGACAGTGAGGAAACCTGTGCATCTGAAGTCATCTCTACCCACACATTACATTTAATCTTTCAGACAGTTTTATAAGTAGGTGGGACAGATTGTTCTATTTTTCATGAAGGAGCTAAAGCACAGAAATGTCAAGGGAAAGTTCTGGCTTTAAGCTGACCAATCACAGCCTGGGCGGGACTTGGATATTTTGATGTTGACTTAAGATCTCCCTGTTACATGGATGTAGCTGACAGTAGGAGTATATTCTAATGCACAGTAATTCTCCACAAATCTTTCTTCTCTGTCTCTGTCTCTGTCTCTGTCTCTCTCTCTCACACACACATGCGCGCGTGCGCGCACACACACACACACACACACACACACACAGAGGGAGAGAGGCAGAGAGAGACACATACAGAGAAAGAGGTGTGGGGGAAGGGATTTTGTACTTGCTAGCATCTAGGCCCACAGACTTGTCATCTATTATACAAATCCAAGGTCTCCTGGGGGACTCTTTCCTTCTAAAATCAAAGTGGATTTAATATAGAGTGCATGCAGATAATGCTTCAGAGTTCCTTGTTTACGAAGATGGCCATGAGTGCTTGGGTTACCAATACTTACTTATGGCGAAGGGAGGCCAGATTGGACTCATCAGACAAAAAATCCTGAAGAGATTGCAGAGAAAAGGCATTGGGGTTTCTAAGTCATAAGACAACTTTAATGATTTTCTCACTATTTTAAGTACTTTCATATTTCATATAGCAGAAAGCCACAGATGATAGATATTTAAAGTAATCTGCACACTAGATTACATAATCTTTTAGCCCCACATCATATGTATCAGATTAACTCTAGTGTATTTGGCATATGGGAGCCATCGTGACTCTTTCTTTGAATATTTCATGGAAGTGCACCCTATCCAGATTAAAACCCTTGCTTATGACTCTGCAGTTTCATGGCATGTAGAATACAATCTACATCTCTTGAAGATCAAAGTCTCCTGAAAGCTGTGTGAGAGTACCTCTAAGGATGTTTTGCAGGACTAAGCACCTGCATGGTCTTGTGTATTTCTACTCAGGGGGTTCACTTACGTAAGGAGAAAATTAGCATTGCAATACAGAGTCCCCTTTAAAAAGCAGGAGGAGAGAGTATTAATTTCTGTCTTTCTGGATATTATTCACTTGTATCCAGAAGCACTCCTTAATAAAGCGTTCTTAACTGTTGTTATTGTGTTTAAATTTTAACAGGTTTGCAGTCGCTCGTTCTCTTTGTTATTGTTGTTCTGGAGCACCTGTTTATTAGTTTAGATAAAGCTTATTAGTTCATGGATTAGTTTATTAGTTTAGATAAAGGAACATAGAGAACTGCTATTGTAAAAATATGACCATAGCTTGAAAACATGATTTTTAACAGATTTCAAATTTCTTTAGGTTGAGCAAACATTGGCCATGGGCCTGCTGCCACCAACTTATAAACATTATTTTCAGTCATTTTTGTTCCACTTTCTTTATCCTTAGGGCTGGATGAAGGTGAAAAGTATTTGTGGATCTCCCAAAGTTGTTCTAGTGTGCAGTTCATTGTAGCCCAGGCCTGCATGGCCTCTTCCAAAGAGTATCTGGCTACTGTTCACAAAGGACACAGTGCCTTGTCTTAGGGTCCAACTTCTCTGACCTTCTGAAGAGTTAGCTGGCGTACTGCCCAGTTAACAGAGACCAGACCTCAGAGTTGGACCAAGGTGTTCTGTACCAAATGTCTAACCAGAACTATCTGGTCCTCTCTATGTACCATAAGCATTAACCCCTTTGCTTATAGTGCAGTAGGAACCGGGGAACCTAGAGACCAAAGACGGGGAAGTAGGGCCTAACGGTTTTCTTAATCGGCTGGATATAAGGATGGGAAATTCTGACAAAATGCAAAGGAAAATCCATTCAGAGATTTCCCCACCTAGGGATTTATCCCATACAGACACCAAACCCAGACACTATTGCAGTATTCCAAGAAGTGCTTGCTGACAGGAGCCTGTTATAGCTGTCTACTGAGAGGCTCTGTCAGAGCCTGACAAATACAGAATCAGAGGTTTACAGAGTCATGCTCACAGACTGAGCAGGGGACCCCAATGGAGGAGTTAGAGAAAGGACTGAAGGAGCTGAAAAGTTTGCAATCCCATAGGAAGAACAACAATATCAACCAACTAGAACCTCCCCCCCAACCCAAAGCTCCCAGGGACTAAACCACCAACAAAAGAGTACACATGGAGGGACCCATGGCTCCAGCCACATATGTAGCAGAGGATGGCATTGTCTGGCATCAATAGGAGGAGAGGGCCTTGGTCCTGGGAAAGCTTGATACCCCAATGTAGGGGAATGCCAGGGTGTTGAGATATGAACATAGAAGCAGGGTGGGGGGATGAGATAGGAGGGTTCTAGAGGGGAAACCAGGAAAGGGGTTAACATTTGAAATGTAAATACATAAAATATCCAATAAAAATATATTTTCATTGAAAACTTTGTTTTAAATAAACTATTTTAAATAAAATACCATACAACTGGTATCTCTATTCTTGGGATGAAGCAAATAGACATATATGATGGGGATATAACACAGAAGTAGGTTTTCTATTATTTTCCATTAACTAAAGGGAAGACAAAACTCCAGAAGGAAGATGAGAACAGATTGCATTAAGTATCTTCCCTTTTCAAGGGACTGTATTGTGTTATCCTTAAAAAGCAATCTAGTCATTATAGAAAATGTATTTAGGGAATCCTGGAGAGGAATATAAATAATACCTTGCTCTTATGTCTGAACATATTATATATATATATATATATGTCATAAACTTTAAGCCAATTTAAAGACAGAACACTTGTTTCATTATCTACATTATTAACTTAAAAATATTGCAATATTTTTCGGGCATAAAAATTGCAAGATAGTATTTAATCAGTTTACAGTATTTGTACCATATGGTAATTTAAATGGAGATTTAAGTAATCCCACTAAAGAAAATCTTGAAATAGTTTCAACTTTTCATAACATTATAGATCTTCCAATTGAACCTACCTTGTAAAAATATGCAGTAGGTATTTTTTACAGATGGGCATTCACTGATATCCACCCCTTTCACTTCATTTCCTCTACTTTCACGTGTAGAACTAGACGGCATCTCTTAAACATCTACATAGAATATGAGAAGTATTAGGGGCTGGGAGTATAGTTCAGCAACATACATGTTTAGCATGCCTGAGGCCCTGGGTTTCATCACCGTCACTAGAAATTTGGGGCAGGAGTGGCTATAACATATGGAAGTCTGCTTTAACGTCTTGTTGTTGTCTCAAGGAACAGCTAAGAAATAGATGATAAGTTACACTAGGCCGAGATTTCTGCAGGAGTCTTGGAGTCCAATGAGGTGAAGGAAATTTAGGTGTTTTCTGATGTGAAATGCAACATGGCCTTAGGTGATGCCTTTGGAACAGCAGGATTTGACATGAGAGATACTTCTAATTATATTTTCCTAAGAATTGGCTTCTTTACATATGTTGTATTATGTGATACTATCGTGTGTGAGTTTACTAATGAGTGATAGAAAGATTCTGTTACTAACGGTGGGGAGGATTTGGTTGCTGGGCTCAAGGCACTAGGCAGAGAAACAGAGACAAGACAGACAGCACAGACAGAGCTGTTGTGGTAATTATTAAAGAAGTGGAACCTTTTATCCTGCGCTAGTGCTGGTACCATGGGGCTACGTGGCATCTGTGGGGTACCTTCATCTCAGCGGCAGGTGGTTCTAGTGTGGCACCACACCACATTACCTCTAGCTCTAGTGGTCTCCCCACTTCCATTGCTAGTTACCCTTTCTGGGCTGGCCAGCCAAGAACTCTCTGATCCCAGCTATCGAGTAAAATCTGGACACTAGAGGTCCCGCAGCGGCTGGCCTATTGTGACTCTCTGTCCCAAACTCTGCCCATACTTCAAGTAACCACCCCCTGGTAGTTAGAGTATAAACTCTCAACAACCTGGTAAAATCAAGGCTCTATAGGCTGTAATTTAGCAATCAGATTTATATGTTAAATTCTCAATTCACGCAAGACGTCCACACAATAAACTCACAACCAATTGGTAAAGATATAAACCGCCCACCTAGATAAAATAAATTGACCTATAGAAATTGATCTCTTAAGAAATATTCATAACTACCTATGGCCATTTCAGACCACACAAATCTGGCTCGTCCTTTTCTACCTTCATCTTGATTATTCACCTCTTTCCTTCTCCCTTGCCTTATCAAAACTTTGTCCGCACCTTTCTTTTCAGTATCCAATCATGGACCTTGACCTAACTTTTGCCAGCTCTCATGTACGTATAGACATCAACCTACACAGAGCTAGAATCTGGTTTTTTTTTTTTTTTTTTTTTTTTTTTTGAAATGGTCCTTCTATGTGTCTAAGAAGGTAGACAATTCATGTTTTAAAGTCACATATTTGAATGAGTAGCCACTCTTTTGTCTGAGGAAAGGTTTCCTTCTTGCTTTGGCCTTCTTCAGACCTTGCTTGAAGATGCTGATCGGTGCAGGCATAAGATGCAGACGGCGTCCACGCTCATCAGCGGCTTGGCAGGTGAAAAGGAGCGATGGACGGAACAAAGTAAAGAGTTTGCTGCACAAACTAAACGACTTGTAGGTCTGTACACTCTTTCATTAACGAGACATGGTGTTGACTATGATGGAGTCAGAGGTTTTAAGCTTGAATCAGACACATGCTTATTCAACTTCATATATGTGTGTTTGTGTGTCTACAAGCATTTCAAGGGTAATTGTCTGGTACACATGTGCCTGATTCATGGGTGAATGACCCTCATACTCTTATTAGTAGTTCACTTTCAAACACTTCTAAAAGAGTGGGATATGATCATGGACACTTTGATGAAGGATCTGCCTTTTCTTGTTTTTAAAGTTACAATTTTTTAGCTAGAGGTCACTCTTTTACAACAAAGTAATGGTGACCTGATGTTTACCCTCTGACAGTTCTTTCTTGATGGGATATTTAGACTCTGTTCCACAGTCAGTCAAACTCATGCTTATTGATCAAGTCATTTGCAGACTGTGCTTACAGGTTGACTGTGGAGTTTTGTTTAAAAGAATGGTTGTTGACGTACACTTCCTTTTCAATTTTAGTGAGTTATACAATTGCATGGATAGTCACAACATACTTTAGAGGTGCTTGCTTTCTGCTTTAGGGGATGTGCTGCTGGCAACGGCTTTTCTATCATATTCTGGTCCATTTAACCAAGAGTTTCGAGATCTGCTGCTGAATGATTGGAAGAAGGAAATGAAAGCTCGTAAAATCCCATTTGGAAATGACCTAAATCTTAATGAGATGCTGATTGATGCCCCGACTATCAGTGAATGGAACCTACAAGGCCTTCCAAACGATGACCTGTCCATCCAGAACGGAATTATTGTCACAAAAGCCTCACGGTCTCCTTTGCTAATTGATCCCCAGACCCAAGGCAAGATCTGGATTAGGAACAAAGAAAGCCAAAATGAACTCCAGGTGATTTCTGTTTGAGTGCATTTGTACACATCAAATTATATCTTTTTATAGAGCTCCCTTATCTTCTTCCCCACAAAAAAGAGAAGTATTTGAATATCTTGCATGTTTTGTTTGGAATCCTAAATAGAGATGTAAGGTTATATATAATAACTAAATATTTTCCATAACCTTATTGTTTGCATTTTGGGCACACGTACCACTACCATATTTCAGTGAATCCAAGCTCATCTGTTAAGTTCACAGCTTCTTTGGTAGTCAGAAGGAGAGCACTCTACATATGCAATGCTTACATACAGACCTCTAGTTGTCTACCAACAGGGATGGTGGAGGGCAGGAAGAGGCAGAAATATCCTATACTACCTTTACATGTTACATGGTTGGTGATTTGTCTATTAAAGGTAGAGTGGAAACAATTTGAATTTTCTGTACCATATCACTTAGCATGGCCTCGAGCCCAGGATTTCTAAGTCCTCATTTGTTTCCTGTGGTAGAGTGTTCGATGGTATTACTGTGTATCACATCATGAGTTTGTCTATCCAGAATAACCTGGTGATCCCATCCCGTGTTTAGATCACATCTCTAAACCACAAGTACTTTAGAAACCACCTGGAGGACAGCCTTTCCCTTGGGAGACCTTTGCTCATTGAAGACGTTGGGGAGGAGTTGGATCCTGCTCTGGACAACGTTTTGGAAAAAAACTTCATTAAAACGGGATCTACATTTAAGGTACGTTAAGCCCATTAATACCAGTATTCACAGCAGTAGTGCACCCTGGTAGGGGAGAGAGAAGCTTTCAAGAGGCTGCAAGTGGAGCCAGTTGCAGGGAGATGTTTTATGCTCTTCTTGAGTAGAGGCTAAATTATTGACAGATTAAGAGTCCTGTCATGCTTATCTATACTACTTCTGTAACAAAGAAACAGATTCTATTTTGATCTTTGACTATTGAAAACTTTAAAACCCTCATGTCCCACCTTCCGTCTATCCAGATAAGGGCACACTTACGAAATCCTTGGTACTAAGTTACGTGCTGCTGGTGAGAAACTCAAACCACACAAGTCCATGTGTGTTTAAATCCTCATCTTAGCTCTATCCAGTGACTGCTGTAAATCAGCACCCCTGCCCTGCTCTCTCCTGCCAATTTTGGGTCTTGCTTGTGTGACTTCTCAAACCTCAGTATGTGAGTAGTAAGGCCCCTAATCATTCTCAATGGGTTATGCTTTTCTTAACTTCTGGGTTTAGTCGTGATGCTTTGACAACTAATTCTATATTCATTACATGGTGTACTTAGATCCATCTCTTTCTCTTTCACTTTGCTTTACCTGTCCTTCCTGCCTCTTGTCTTGTATCCCAGTGCCTTGAAGCTCCGTGAGTACCTAATGACAATTTTTTTATTCTTAATATGCAAACTGTATCCAGTTACATATTGCTCACAGCAATAATTGATCCAATATGAAAAAGACCCAGGTGTATCACTCCTCTGTGCAACTTTCTTTTTATAAAAAAGGTGAAGGTCGGTGACAAGGAAGTGGATGTCATGGATGGCTTTAAACTTTACATCACTACCAAGCTGCCAAATCCAGCCTATACCCCAGAAATCAGTGCTCGGACCGCCATCATTGACTTCACTGTCACTGTGAAAGGCCTGGAGGACCAGTTACTGGGGAGAGTCATCCTCACAGAGAAGCAGGTGGGGAAACCAAGGCAGACTCCTGTTGCTGCACTACACTGTGTTTCATTGATAGAAATAGTATGAGCGTGTTCGTGGGATTGATTTCTCTTTTATCCCCGTTGTTTTCCTGTGTCCTGAATCTCAGTTCTAACACTGAAACTGCTTTTGGAGCCATTAATCTGGAATCTAAAGTTCACATTAATTCTTCAGTATTTTATTTTTCCACGAAGAGGAAAGTGTTAGGCAATTACCTACAAATATATTTGTCTATATATGTGTTGTGTTGTGGTCTGTGGATGTGCATGTTCATATATGTATAGGTATGTGTAGAGGCCAGAGAGAGACATTGGGTACTACTCCCCACCTTTTTTAATTTCAAATTTTATCATCATCATCATCATCATCATGATGTTATTAGTAGATTATATTGTATATACAATAATAACTATGATGATGATGATTTTAAATGTGTCTTACCTGCATGTATATCTGTTCCCCACTTGCACATTTGGTACCTGTGGAGGCCCGAAGAGGGTACTGGATCCTTTGGAACTGGAATTATAGATGGTTGCACACTGCCATATGGGTGCTAGGAATTGGACCTGCATCCTCTACAAGAGCAAGAAGTACTGCTCTTAACTGCAAAGCCACCTTTCCAGCTCCATATTCTTTAGATGTGACATCTCACTAAACCTGAAGCTGGTCACTTAAGGTTTTCTGGCCAGCCAGTCAGCTTCAGTGAGTCACCTGTCCCTAAGTGTGCCATCCCCCCTACCCCTACCCCTACCCAGCCATTACTTCCCTGTGCAGGGGTTAGAGACACATGTCGCAAACGCCTGATGCATTCCTTGAATTCTTGGGCTCCAAGCTCAGACCTGCACACTTGTGTTGCAGACACAATCATCTCCCCAGCCAGACGCGCAGTAGGTTTTCATAAAGTATGAGACACCGACAATGTAACTGCCATTGCAGTTGTTATCCTATGTTGTTACTCTGTTCTTCAACCGCTTTATTTTTATGAAAAGTTTATTGTATTATGAATTCAAGTTACCTGCTGACCTTTAGTGTTCTTGCCCATTTCCACTTGATTATGATGTTTCTTAGCATATAAGATGTAGACTTGGCACTCGGACCACACATGACCTTCAGCTCTTTTATGTATTTGCCTTTTATTTACATGAGTGTATGAACACCTATATTTGCCTTTGTGCATTTATATGTATTCATGCACATAGATGCCTGTTGAACCAGAAGAGGGTGTCAGACCTCCTATAACAGAATTACAGGCAGTAGTTACTACCCAACATGAACCTGGGGCCTCTGCAAGAGTGGCGAGCTCTCAACTACTGAGTCATCTCTGTAACCTCCCATGTTATCTAAAAGAGCTCCACACATGCCCAATGGGTCTGGTGTAAAGTTTAGAAGTTTGGTTGGTGAGTTGGGTTAATGGAAAGTCCTCTGCTGTCAGGCATATTGACTACATTTGTCCTCAATCGCATGTGATAGAAGCTTAGAATTGACTCCTTCAAGTTGTTCTATGACCTACATGCATGTGCTGGACACAAGCTCTCTCCCCACAATTAAATAAATGCAGAACAAAATCAAGAAGAACTTATGTAGCCTCTGGTGTCTCATCTTCTGGGTTGATCCCTGTTGCTGTGACAAGTACTCTGACGGAAAGAGTGAGGGAAGAAAGGTTTCCTCTCAGCTGAGAACTCAAGAGCACAGAGCATGGCAAAACATGAATGCAAGGCAGGAACCAGAAGGCTAGCCTGCCTGCGATTACACACATCATTGCCTGTGACCAAAGAACTGGCATCACAGCCAATACATACAGAAGGGACCATGCTGCTTGCTGGCCTATAGGCCAGTTAATGCTCAGCTAGATTTCATATACAGTTAAGGCCTACCTGTGTAGGGATAGTACTACCCACAGTGGGTTGTGCCCTCCCAAGTCAGTTAGCAATCAAGACAGTTCCTCACAGATATGCCCATGGGCCAGTCTGATCTGGGCAATTATCTGACTAACACTGTCCTCTCAGATGACCTT